>NW_011357338.1:241011-257915 GCF_000735185.1 Notothenia coriiceps
CCCCCCCCGTATGTTCCTGATTGCACCCACAGCATGAATGAGGTTCATTATTCCCTCTTAAGAGATGCTAATTATGAACTTACTGCAATATCCAGTCATGAGTTTGCTGAAGTATCGTTTTTATTCATGTCCATGTCAAGAACTGCTGGAACATTTCCAATTCCGCCCATTGTATGTCATGGAGACAGAAAGGTAACATCGTTATTATTCATCATCATTAACCACTTTAATTGACCCTCTTCATAGTCAGAGAACATTGTGTTGATCTACGTTTTCAATTCTCAAGCCACATACAATAGAGATGGAAAAGGTCCCAATGCCTATGCCAATGAACGACTATACGCAGTTCTATGCGTGGGTATTGGAAGGTTAAAAATACTTTGGCTGCCTTTAGGCGTCCATATTTTTTTTTGGCCTTTTCCAGGCCCTCAAGTAGCACTATAGTAGCAGATGCATATGAAGAGTTTCCTGGCTGGAATTATAACTCGGAAAACAGTAATAACATATTCAATATGACATGAACATGGTATGAGATGCCCTATTGTGCTTTTTGTGGCAGTACACACTACACAGGCAGAATGAGAAAAATAAAGAGCTTTTCGTATTAAAGAATGGAGACATGTCACAGTAGAGACACTACATACTGATATGAACCTGAAAATGAGCCTAACAGGCCCTCTTTAAGCAAATTGAGACAATATGATCAAAGTAAACCTCAAGAATCTCAAAATATTAACCAATCAATGACCCTTGTAATAAATCTGGAGCAAGATGTACCTTTTCCACAAGAAATAAATATTCTATTGCTTTGACATAACCAAAACAAATGGACAACACTTACTGCCCGTCCACACAGCAGCTTTGAAAAAAATCTTGAAAATCTTGGAGGTGGGCGTGTCTGAAAGCTTGGGGATTTTTTGCGAGCAACGCGACCAACAACCAATCACATGAATCTCCCGCCCCCGACATACAAAGCAATAGCAATGTTTAAAACGAAGTAAACTGGATATAAACTCTCCAAACAGGTGAAAACCTACCAGTTTCACCCACTGTCTCTGCCACCTCCCTCCATGCCTGGTTCCTCCGGTTTGTATCCCGGTAAATAGTTCTGGTCGTAAAGAACCGGGTGATTTGCTACCGTAATTTCTCGTTTGGAATATGAGGAAATGAACTGCGGTCTGGCTCTCCCAGCTTGCACGCGGTTTGATTGGCTAGCGCTTGTACTGTCAGATTTGCATAAACGGGATTTGATTGGCTGACGCTTCCAGCTCAACTTCAAAAGTTGAACATTGCTCAACTTTTGAATCCCGAAAATCGTGAAAATCCTGGAAATCTTCGCTTTGCTTCCCCACAATGCAGGTCGGCGAAAAGCGAGGCAAAGTGACGTCATCCCCATTCAACGTCAATGGGCAGAGAAGCGTTGGAAGATTTTTTTAAAGCTGCTGTGTGGACGTACCGTAAGATACATGGAGCAGTGTGCACTTCAAAATGTAGCGGCTCCTCATTAACTGAGGGCCACGCAAGCAACCAGGCAAGCGCGCGCGCACGCACACGCTCACTCACAGCCTTAACATTTCCGTTCTTACGTAGGCTAATAGTTGTAACAAACCTCTATATTTACCCTTTTTACTTCCCCGTTGCAGTAGTGCAACCAAGGACGCACTGTTTGTTGTATTTAATTTTTTACACATTTACACTATCATTTTATTGACTTACGTTGTAAAGTGTGCGTCAGATTGGCCATCTCCAAGTTAGGCCAAACAGGGAAATCATTAACTAGTGTGTTCTCGCGTAATTTCAAGACCACGTGAGATACACAACGTTTTTTTTGTTTTTTAGGTTTTTATAATGATAAATAATGATTCAAGTCACCACAAATAACCTGTTATGTCTGAACTGAAGGACAAATTATTTTGGAAATATAGATTATTCTTGTTCAATGGGACTTAGAAGCTTTATGCTCAAGAAATTATATTACCTCTATGTAAAGGCAAAGCACTTTCCATATCATCACGCTTCGTTTCATGCAGAGGGAGGGGTGAAATGAATTAGCCTAGACTGAGTCTACAACATATTGTGTGGGAATTGATAACACACTTTTGACTCTGAATCTGCTTGCTTGCTTTCATCACACCACAGGAATGCAGGTGTTGGAGTGGAACGGAATCCTTCTGATGGGAAAGACTTATGAAGAAGTGCAGTGCATCGTGGGCCAGCCATGTGCCGAGGCGGAGATCTGTGTTAGACTGTGAGTTACATCTGTCATCATTTACCCCTCTATCCCTCTGAAACTCCAATATGTTTAGCTGCAATATGGTAACTTCACAACCTTCTCTCCACCTTCCTTTCCCTCCTCTTTATTCCACATCCCTTCATCTGACAAGTATCACCCTCTGACTGATAACTGCTATAACACACTGGTTTATGTTCCTTTATAAATGTCCTTTATGGATCCAACAGCGACCTTGATATGCTGTCTGACCCTGAGCACCCACAAGCCCTGGAGCACCATGTCCAGCTTAAGGCTGGTATGTACAAGGATTTGTTGATGTGTCTGCATGCATGCATATATCTGTGTGCCTATTTCACATAATTTCAAGGTGAATTACTGTGTTCATTTGTTTCAGTAGGTGGGCAGCGTTCCCCTGGTGTGGATCCTAATCAATTGGCAGCAGAACTGCAGAAGGTGTCCCAGCAACTGGCTCCTGGTTTGGCTGGAACAGGGCTCGGGTCTGGGGGTTTGGGGATCCTCTCTGCACTGGATCGTTCTGCCCTCCTCCACTCTGGTACTGGCTCAGCTGCCTCCAGTGGTGTGCCAAGCCCTGGCCAGCCTGCATCCCCAGCCATAAACAAGAAACAACGACACAAGGTTGTGGATAAGACTTGCATATTTCGCTGCCACATAACAGGCACACTTTTTAGTTGTATATAGTTGAAATAGATAAATTGTGTAAAACAACAATGTATTCTAAATGAATAATAGTATGGATCTGTTATAAGCAGCACTCTTTTTGATCTCTCATGGACCTCCATCAACATTAAATCATATATACATGACACTTCAAAATGGAAGGTGGCATGTGAAGGTCAAACAGTGTGACTGTGTTCAACAGGACAATTATAATGGAACAAAATATAGTGTGTTACATTACATGACCTAGGGTGGTCTGCATGAAATTGGAAATATATGCAAATGTTTACATGTATTTTCATTGAAAGGCATGTCAAACTGATAGAAAAAATAGGAAGCATTATGGAATGATAAATGGAGATGAATGTCAAGCGGAAATATATTTGTACTTAATTATCTAAACTGTAAAATACAATGTTCACTAATGATTATGTAAAAATGAAATAATTAATTAACCTTCTCAAAATTCACTAGAGGACCTTTCAAGTAAATTGCACTCCTCAGATAGTAATATCTCTCCTGAGGCCCATAGATACGGTGAGAAATCTTTACTCAGCATCTTTTCTACAAGGACAACCCATTCATCCGTAAGATTACAATAGAGAGAGGTCAAATTAGGTCAAAGCACCTTTTAACAAAACCTAATCCCAGAGGAATGGCTTGCTTGAACTTTTCTTTGTGGGTCAAGTCATGAAAGAATCATTTTTCAACCATTGTATGCTCTCTCCTATTTCTGTAGCCGATAACAGAGGTAATGAGGATACCTCATCCCATCACTGGAGAAATTCAGGTATTAAAACACAAAAAGTACTAGATACTTTTCATCCATAGTTAAGTCTGCCTCACATAGCTTCCCCTCCACTCTTTTCCCCTCAGCTCCAGATCAACTATGACAAGAACCTGGGAAACTTGATCGTGCATGTTCTGCAGGCCAGAAACCTGGCCCAGAGGGACAACGACGGCTACTCTGACCCGTTTGTCAAGGTCTACCTCTTACCTGGGAGAGGGTGAGTTCTGACTGTGTTTCACTGTTCATGACTGTCTGGTCTGTGTCTGCCTTTCTGCTTCTGTGTCTGTCTTGTTTACTCTCCCCCTGTTTCTTTCTGACCTTATATTGTGTCTTGTACGAAATTGACTAACTACCTGAGCTTGTTTGAGAGAATGAGACTGGACATGATGATATGAGGCATTCAGTTGTAGTTTAATTTGATTCAATTTGATTCAATCTCTTTCGATTTCTGGATGGGTGTTGTATACCTCATAGGAAGTTGTGAGAGGAGATAATTTGCCATACTGAAACATTATAATATGTTAAATTATCTGGTCATAGACAGCATTATGTGTATGCTATCATACTCTAAGCTAGACTTTTTTATTTTCCACTAGTTGTATGTCCTGCTTTTACTTCTCTCGCCTGATCCACCCAATAGCTTCGTACAAAGAGCCTGTGAATAGCAAGATAAAGGATCGATATAGCCTTATCTACTCTGTAACCGTATCTGCTCTTAGATAAAAAACCCATTAGAGGTGTTTATGAGATTATAAGACCCCTCTATTGCATACTTAGAATGAAAGCTATACAGGAGAGCCTTTTTGTTCCCCTGCTGTTTCATTTGAAGAGTATTTTGAAATGTATTTGTGGGTAGAGTGCACGGCCACGGTACATCGAGCAACAGTTCAGAATAGTGAATTAGTCATCCACCCATGAGCCAGTTGGAATCATTGTGAGATTTTTTGGTCTTGCGTCACATACATTGCTTGGGCACAAAAACAGTGCACCTGCAGAGAATATTGATTGCCTCAGCTCTCTATCCTTTACTGCCTTTTATTTAAGCTCTCTGGGCTTCTCTGACTGTTTTTTGTGTTTTTGCTTTCTTGTTTGTGATATCTGCCCTCCTCTTCCTCTTCTGGACTCCCTCAGCCAAGTCATGGTTGTCCAGAATGCAAGGTAGCGTGGTGCTGATCTTTGCTTTTCGTTGGTGTTTCGTTTTTTCTTTCTGTAAATTATGTCTCCAAAGTGCTTCTCCATCCTTTTGTTGTGGCCTTTGTTGTTCGTCTTATTATCTGCTCAATTTCATGTCGTTTAAGAAAACTCCTGTCATTGCTTTTTCTCTCCATACCTCTCACTTTTAACACTTCTCAGCTTCTATCTCTGAAGTGCTTTGTGATTTTGTAAAGTCATCCAAGACAATTTGAACATTGTCATTTGAAATTGTTTCTGATGTCTCCAGAGCAGGAGATTTTACAAGCATCTATTCAGCCCACAGTTTTTGAGCATATCATAGTGTAGTAAATGTTTGCCATGGGGTCAGGCAGGGAAGAGAAATTTAAATTTATTACTGACCACCAATCATTCTGAATATCATGACTTATCAGTGCTGATAACAAGAGAAGGACCAAGTATGCCCAGAAGACCATGAACCCAGAATGGAACCAGACTGTCATCTACAAGAACATTCATTTGGAGCAGGTACTGTGCAGAATAACATTATCAAACACCTTACACACAAACTCTCCCTTTGTCATGCTTGTGCAGTCAGTGTTTGTGCTTCGGGCCACTTGAGGTGACGTTGGTGTCTCATTATACTCTTCTTAGGATTCTGTCCATATGCCTTTTCCGCAGGGCTGTCCTCCATATCCCTGTGCAACCTCTTATCAGCAAAGACTCAACTTAACATGCATCATTTCTGCTCTCACACTGCATCAACACAGACAGCCTAACTGCATATCAATTCAACACAAATAATTATAGAAACATTGTAATTGTGCCTGTGTGCTTTTCTGTCACACTGTTAGTTCGTGTGCGTATGGGTGCTTGTGTTTTCTTCATTGATGTCTGTGTTTGCTTGTGTTGTTTGTGTACACACATACTGTAATTACAACAGTGAGGAAGTGCAGATGCAGTAGCTTTAGTGGTCAGATAGAGGCCTTCATTGGACTCTCTGGGGCTTCCTTCTGTTAATCACATCTCTGATGGCTGGAGCCTGCCACTCTTAAAACTGCTGCGGCATCACTCATTCAACCATTCACCCCTGATATATGTTGCAATCTCCCCTTACACATACCAATATACACATTCACAAGGTTATGTACATGTATTGGAACAAACCAAATCTAATGTAAGTCCTTATCTTCCGAGCATATTAAAGTCAATAACCATTCTAGGTTTGTTTTCTTTCACACTTTCTCCACTCACACATACTCAAACGCAGGCCTACGCACACACAGTTATCTCCCTCACACATACATATGCACAAACCATCGTCATAATCTGTTTCCCTTTCTCCTTCACTTTTTCTATCCAGTTAAAGAAAAAGACGCTGGAGGTGACTGTGTGGGACTATGACAGATCATCTTCCAATGACTTCCTGGGAGAAGTGAGTGCTTTTGGAATCTCAACAAAAAACTCAAAACGTCCAATGCTTGACTCACACATAGTAAACAGCGGCATTCTTTTTTTGATGACAAAAGCTTTTCTTGCAACTTTATAATACGAGCCTTATCTCCCTCGCTCAAATTCTGTAGTCAATCTTTGCTACATGCCTTTACCTTTTTTTTGCAAGAAGTGCTATTCGTCTCGTGCTAAATTCTGTATGCATTACAATTCTGTAGCAAAAACTGTTTGAATATGCTTTTATGTTATCTACCATCCAAATTCTACTCCCTTTTCCCTTGGGACCCTTTGGCTGCATCTCAGGTCGATGAAATGGAATCCTTGCGTCCCTCACTTGCGTAGTTTCCCTGCCTTTAGTCCCTCCCAGCAGGGAAGCATGGAGAGACACAAGGGAACTACGAGAAGCAGGGAAATTAGTTTTAAGAGTAATGGGACGTCCTTTCCTCCGGAGCGACACGTGAAGCGACGTCCGTTTGTGATAACACCGCACAGCTGATGTCTGACAGCAGCTCTGTCCCTGTTGTTTTCACACACACCCCCGCCTCTGTTAGTACACATTTACTGACATAAACATGTGTATCATCTGTTGTAGACCCAAATAAATAAAATAAAATAAGAACTCATTCTCAAAAAAGATATACGCCATTCGTAAAACGCATAAACGAAAAAAGCGATCATGAAAATGTTTCCAATAAATGAATTAAATGTTTTTTGTAACTAAATGAAACATTAATTGAAACAAAACACAGTATAAACTGAGGAGTGACTCTCGTGAGGTTCATGTATTTTCTTCACACTGGGAAACTGATCTCATGTCAAGAAGCATCACATCAGTGCATGCACTGCATCGTCCAATCAGTGAGCGATACACAGTAAGGGGGCGGGGCGAGTATCTGAGGATTTCATCGGAGGATGGTCTGGTGGTTCCTCCATTATCGCTCCTCCATTATCGCTCCTCGCTCCTCGATCCTCCGGCAGAAATAAGCGCCATGGGACGGTAATCAAGATGGCGCAGACAAATCAACTTCCGGATATACCGAGGACCGACGCGCGAGGAAATGAAAATAATCGACCTGAGATGCAGCCTTTATACCTGTTGTACCTGAGTGATGAGCTTTGGTTTTTGAGTTTTTAATGGTTTTGTTTCATCCTAACGGTGTGTGTTTGTATGTTAATTGTGTCTTAGGTGTTGATTGACTTGTCGAACACTACCCAGCTAGACAACACTCCTCGCTGGCTGTTTCTGAACGAGCAGAGTGAGAGCATTGAGCACAGCAAAGCCCACCATGCTGCTCAAGGCCCACCAGGGTCTGGGTCAGGTCAGGGTTATGGTCAGGGACACAGCCTAGGCCATATGTCAGGCCCTGGGATGGGGCTTGGTATAGGACAGGGACCAGACGGGAGTCAAGATTCACCAAAGAACTCTGTCATCAAGAGCAGAAGTCATGGAATCTTCCCTGACCCAGCAAAAGGTAAAAAAAAGTCTCCACTAATAACTTATTTGTTAGCGTCGGAAGACTGTATACACCCTCAATTTCCATAATTTCTGTGAATCGCCGCAATGACACAGATTTTCTTTGGCAGGCGTTTGGGTCAAAAACTGTGATTCTTGATCTTGTCTGTTAATTATTTCTCATAAAGAAAGAGGCTGTTACCATAGAAACATAAATGGGAATAATTTCCTGACTGCAATAATTACACTCTATGCGCTCGTCAAGTGCTACATGGCCGCTGCTGTGGAGCAGAACAAAATAATACTGTTAACGGTGTGAATTCATCTACATCTTTCTTGTTAAAGTAGCAGTCATAACCCACTATCTCATCTTCCTGCAGACATGCAGATGTTGCCTTTGGAAAAGTCACACAGCAGCCCAGGCAGCTCCAAGTCTTCCTCTGACGGCCAACTGCGCTCCCATGGCCCCTCCAGAAGCCAAAGC
The DNA here is from genome assembly GCF_000735185.1 of Notothenia coriiceps. Classification (NCBI taxonomy): domain Eukaryota; kingdom Metazoa; phylum Chordata; class Actinopteri; order Perciformes; family Nototheniidae; genus Notothenia; species Notothenia coriiceps. The sequence continues at coordinate 249,254 of NW_011357338.1, forward strand.
AAGAGCAGCGTCACTCAGGCCCACCTTGAGGATGCTGGGATAGCCATTGCTGCTGCCGAGGCGGCTGTGCAACAGTCCCGCCTGCAACCAAGTAAATCCCACCCCTACCCATGATACACTTCCTGTGACATGCTTCCTTTTTCCTGTGCATGCAAGCTACTGTATGTTGATCGAAAAAAACCTGAACCGCTGTGCGATTACCTCCTTAACATTCTACCTTTGCCTTTTTTGTGAGCACAAAAATATTTGTTTTTAAACAAACATCTCTTAAGTTGTATGTACTCCTCCTAGCTAGATCAATCCTTCTTTCACTAAACAAAACCCAAGTTATTAAACAAAATAAGTGAGCTATATCAAATCCTCAACTTGCTGCATAATGTCTTTAAATCTTCATTTAAATATTTATAAATCTGGCACATACAGTGCACTAAATAAAATATAGTGTTTGATATTTCCCATCTGTTAAACATTTTGCTACCTACTTTGGTATCTTAAGTAGGACATTAAGCTGATATGTTGCTGTGAGTTACATACACAGAAGTATAGGTCAATCTTACCACAAAACTAAAGAAACATTTATATTTAATTAGCTACAAATAAGAGCCCCCGAACCCCTGTTTCTACATTAATTCTGCATGTGCCAGTCCCAAACATATTCTACATGGTCTACATGCAGATCTCTAACCCAAATCAAGAAACCAAACCTCTTGGTCCGTATTAACATAATTTTAACAATATCGATTCATGTTTATGCATCATTTTAGTGTGGTGTCCTCAAAATAAAGTACTATGCTGTCATCCCTTCCTTAGATATGTTTTCCCACTGTCAGAACTATTTAAGCATGCAGTTGCAGCTTCCCTGGCTACTATTCCCTGGCCACTGAGGACTTTGTGATGCTGCAGTCGCTCTGTGTGTGTGCATGTGTGTGCCATATGAATGAACCCTCAGATTAGTCACAGAAAATGCACAAAGACACACACAGGTTTGGCTCCCCTCCCTACCCAATCCTCTCCCAAAATTGCCTCCTAAAACAAAGTGGAAACAAATCTGAGACTGAGCCAGTCAAACCAGGAAACACAGTCAACAGGACGCGCTCTCACCGGCCAATGACAGTAAAGCGGTCAGCTAACCATGAGAGGAGCAGGTGGGGAAGGTGAGGCAACATAGGAAAAATGTACTGCTAAATATGACTAATCCTAATTTATCAACCATAACACTAAAAACAACAATGAGTTATTGATAATAAACTAAATCAAGACATATAACCAAATGTGTAAAAACATTTAATTTATAAAAATATTTCTCATTTAATTATTTTCATTCATTAAAGTCTGTTAAAGTTTGAGTGTGCATGTGTGTTTTGGTATTTTGTTGTTGCGTTGTTTTTGTGATAATTATGTTTTTATGTCTAGAGATAAACCTACTCCCCAGCTACTGGTGCCACAGATCGGGCTTCTATTAGTCTTTTTTTTTTAAAGGAAACGCTGGCAGAAAAATGTCGTGTACAGTAAATCCATCCCAAGCTAGACAGAAACACTTCACATATTCTCTGAACTAATCACACTACTCTATGAGCATAACTCAGCAGCAGCCAGGACCCAAGAATAAAAAGGAAATATATCAGAGGACATCCAAATGATCACATCCTATTCATTTTCATTTGTGAAATAAACGTAGTATCCTTAATTGAAGTCTACTGTGGGCTTGATGAGTTAACCAAGGTCCTTTACAAAGCACTGCTAAATGCAAGGACAAGCTGTCATCTACACTTATCTGCCTTCCCCTGATATGCTGTCATGTGATGCTCAGTCAAAGTTATGTGTGACAGACAGTAGCACTGTCAGTGAGAGATAGCTGGGGGTGTAAAGCATTTCTGTTGCATGAGTCAGTAAAGATGTGCCATGTGGGCACAGATAAACTACATATAGATAGATAGATAGACACACATACATACATACATACATACATACATACATACATACATACATACATACATACACACACACACATAAATACATACATCATTTCATCACTACCATCACACTTTCTCTTGCCATCCTAAGGACCAGGACACCGACTGGCTGATGTCTCAGGGTCAGTGGTGCTGTCGGCCCCGAGTCTTGTTGGAGACGCATATGGAGGTCTGGATGGGGAAGATGGGGAGGACACTGGAGTGGACAGTGCCATTTTTCAAGTCCCACGCATGTAAGACTATTTATAGCTCATTCGAACCACATCCAGTAAGGCTTGAGGCTGACATTAATCCCTCATTCATAATGTCTTATGATGCTCATATGTTTTGTTTCTCACAGCGGAAAGACTATTCCTAACGGCACAGACAAACACCAACTAGGGACCCCGGAAAATGAAGGCAAGTTCCAGAAATGGCCTCTGTTAACAGATGAAACTTGGTTGTAGGTCTCCATCTGCTGGGTACTTCATATAACAGCATTATTTATTTATTTATTTGTTCATTTACATAGACAGTCTTTTAACAACTATTAAACCGTGTTTTCATAATGACTATTTAAATATGTAGTCAAATGCTCAGTTAAGTGCTTATTGTCAAGAGGCAATATTTACACAGCCTAATGACTTGGCTGGGGTGGAGAAAAGAGAAGTGGATGTCACACTATCCTACGCACTGTCATAACTATATCCACGTTTCATGTAGCTCAGGTGTCATGGTGCCTCCCTTTCTTCTCTAGTTACAATTTGTAACAAAGGGCCCAAGGTCATTTTAGGCTGTTGCGTGGCAGTTGTTGGACAGATGAGGGTCATGAGGTCATTTCCATGGTGCCTGATGACTCATTTAACACAGTTAAACAAGCCTTTCTTTGTAAAACGCTTACATTTAAATATCAATAGAGAAGCATGACAGTTGATATGCCCAATTTGAAACAGCTAAAATGTGGTTATGCTCCGAGTACATTATGCTTTGAGCACAGGTTTAACAATGCATTATTGTTAAATCATTTAAATATATCACTTTCCTGTGCAACCATAGGAATGTGCCTTTGGGAACAAAAAATTCAGCCAGCAATATCCAAATGTAGAAATTTCCAAAAACTGATCACCCAATACCTCTTTTCATTTCTTTTTTCAGCCGGTAAAACACAAGTAATAGGCGAGATCAAGGTGGCTCTCAAGAAGGAGGTAAAGACAGAAGGGGACCAACTGGTTTTGGAGATCCTTCAATGCAGAAACATCACTTACAAGTTCAAAAGCCCCGACCACCTACCAGGTCTGGAAGTAGTCTGTTTTTTTGCACATGCATTAATGGCAGTATCTATGTGTTTTTAGAACTCTAAATAGTTTGCAGCATCACTAATCCTTATTCTTCATTTATCTTGATTTGCCCTTAGACCTGTATGTGAAGCTATATGTGGTAAATGTAGCCACTCAGAAAAGGATCATCAAGAAGAAGACCAGAGTGTGTCGACATGACAGAGAGCCCTCCTTCAATGAGACCTTCAGGTTCCCCCTAAACACAACTGGACACTCCATACAGGTACAATAAAACACACAAGGACACCCTTTGTCCACCTATCAAGTATGCTTCAAATTGATCACTATACATGATTTTTAGCATATCTGGTTGGTCTAATAATTATAGAAAATGAAAAGCTTTGCAGTCATTTGGTGTATTCATCAGGTTAGTTTACATCCAGCATCTCTAAAATGGTATTGCAGTTATTAAAACTGGAGGCTTGTTACTTCTGACAAAACAGGTCATAAACCTCACAATGGTAAATAAACTGGTCTGCTGCCTCATGTACCAGCTGTACATATAAAACCTCCTCGTGGGGGGAGGCAGGAAATGAGCAGGTATAAATTGCTGGTAAATTCTATAAAACGTCAATTCAACACAGACAATTGCAGTTCAATAAATACTGGGGAATATAAAAGAAAAACATGCTCACTGACTCTTTTTTGAACTAATGCAATAGAAACATAGATGTAATATGTAAGAAATACGAATGCATTTTCTGATAGTGTTGTTTGTTTTACAGGACAATCTTAATTTGTCTATATTTCATCTCAATTTGAAGGCTTACCTAATCAATAGATGACACTTTGTTGGGTTGTAACCTCTTCACCCAATGGTGCTTACATTATTCATGCTGAATAACATGCTTTTAGCCGTGCACGTTTCAAGATGAAATGGGTTCTTGAGCTGACAAAGCATAAACACTATCAATCAGATAACTACAGAGTAAGTCATGACAAATGTGTTTCTCTCCGATGTATTATCAGCTTTTCTTGGTGTCCAACGGAGGCAAGTTCATGAAGAAGACCCTGATAGGAGAAGCCTACATCTGGCTGGACAAGGTGGACATGAGAAAGAGAGTGGTCAGCTGGCACAAGTTGTTTGTTAGCTCCAATCAGACCAACCCCTGAACAGCACAACAACAAGCTGGAGAAAAGGTGAAGGATGTGTTCAGAGATCCATTTCTGACAACAAGACAAGAGAAAAATATTTCAAAAGAGGAACTAAACAAATATATTTAAGTTCACGAGTGTTAAGGAGGAAATTATCTTCTAATACCATTACAATTGTATCTTTCCAACACTGCCAGCACACATGTCCACCTCCTCCCATATCGATTCTGTGCTGACTGTGATTGTAGGATGCAAACATGCAAATACCACAGCAAGCTCTGAAACACACACAGCAGCACTACGGCTGTGTGAGCAGCGATGTCCATTACCATGGTTCCAATTCAATGATCGACATGATGTTGTTTTAGGGCTCTGCAACTAAGCTAACATATCTCTCAGAGGGAAAAACGGAAAAAGAAATCACCCACATTTGCATTGTGTTTTTTTCATTTGAGAGTCATTTTTGAAATGTCCATATGATGGTTGTGATGTGTGTGGACATCAGTGGTCTTGAAATGTTAAATATGAAGGAATGCATATTTTTTCTGTATGAAAGTATTTTAGTTTTATGGAAAAATATAAAACAACAAAGTCAGACAGATGACTTTTGCTATGTGATGATAGAATATGTACAGCACAGATTGTAGATATCACACATGCAGATTACAGAGCATATCAGAGAACCACATTGTACAGTGTGATGTTTAAATAATATACAAAGATATCAGATGCAGAATATATCTAATAACATATACAGTACAAGAGTTGTTCTCATATTACTAGATCATATATAATACAAAATAGAGTCTGTTTGAGGCTGTGAGTGACGCACTGACAATCCAGTAGGCTGCTCTAGTCTATGGTGTAGGCAGTCTTAATAGCCGTTATGTGAATGTGGACCTATGTGAGCTCATGGATGTTCATGACAAAAAGCTCCTTTAGTGCTTTGATCACACTGATGCATCATTAGATATTCAACAGGGCTGTGATGGATTACAACATTTTAAATGTCAACAAGCAGTAACATTTAGCTATTTCACTAGCATGCTATTGTGTTAGGCAGGTTGAATTACAATACAAGGACCAGCAGTTATGCGTTTCAAAGTCCAAATCACTTGCTGTGTTGAAAGTCACAAGCCAACTGTTGAGAATGAGAAGAGTATATTACATCTGTTTCAAGTGTATGACATTTTTACTTTAAGGCTGTTGCTTAGAGTATGCTAATATTTCTTTCTGTGTGGCCTATCATGTAATTACACTGTTGGTATGGACATGTAATTCACAAGTTGTGTCAAAACCATACGTGTGTCTGCAACTGTCATCACCTCAGTATGACGGCTCTGCTTTCTCTGTGTAAGTAACGCCCGTCCTAGTTTTACCTAAAAACATTTCAAATGAAGAAAAAATGTTCTTACCCTTTCAAATGGCAAGGTTCCTCTGTGTTTCTGACTGTGCTGTAAAACTCACCAAGCTGTTTTGTGTCAGTGACTCCCAAACACAGTGAACCAGCCTCGTACACTGCCTGTGACCAAAACACTCACTCAGGCCCATTGGGGTTGTCATATTTTCAGTCATTCAGATGGGGCCGCAATTATCTTGCATAGTGTTGCCCCCATATCTAAAGAATAGGGGGAAAAAACACTTTGAGTGACCCTCAGATCGACTGTTGTTGTGTTAAGGCATATCATAGGGCTGATGCAATTTTTTTTAAAGAAATAAATATAACAGAAGAAACACACCTAAAACAAGATGTCACCTAAATCTTATACCATAGGGTAACAAGGGAATATAAAATGAAGGGAATGTGGCTGAGTTTTCCAATAATTATTTTGTTGTGCCAACCTTGTTTTTTTATTCCAGAAACATTGATTTTTAATTCTATGCAACATAGATGTGTTTGAATGCATTTGTTTTTTTTGGAACTAAATGTTATTTATGTGAACATATGGTCTAAAAATGGCTTACAGAAAAAAGATAAAAACTTTAATTTGTACATTATTGAAGAAAATATAAAATAAATAGATTTTTTTTACTGATTTTAATATAAATTGATGTTAAAAGCTGTTAATCAATCAATCAATCAATATTTATTTATATAGCCCAATATCACAAATGTTACATTTGTCTCAGTGGACTTCACAGTTTGTACAGAATATCAGTATGACAATGTTCACATCTTCATAGAGATTGTGCACTTTATAATTACATAGTTTATTTTCTTGTCTCCTTATAACTGTCATGACATGCAAGATTATGTGTTTTGTGTTTCTGCATTGAAATGAACTGAATAATGGTATATGTGGTGGCAGAAAATATTGTGGTGTGCATTTTGTATTTATGTGGCAAAAGAAAAAAACATGCAGACACGTTGGGGTTTCTCAACACAATGCACAATTTGGGGAAAAATCACCTGTCTACATCATGCTCATAGTCTAATTACCAGTCTCTGTACAGTACAGTAAATAAGACATATTCCCTAAATGCTCAGTCAACCCCTCGTGTTTCATCAGACTTCCCTCAAGCTAATTAATGTTTGTTCAAATCAGCTGTTGCCTGTAATTGTGAAACCATCTATGTGTTGTCGTTCTGACAGGTGTGAATGTGACTCAAGTCCTTTGACATGTGTATATAAAGTGTTTATTTTCTACAAAGATTGAATGTTTATATTGTCTGAAGTTTGAGCATGTGAGTGTCGAAAAAAATCACAAAAGACTTATAACTGTACAGCAATGTGTGTCTATAGTTGTACAAGGGGAGTTGACTGTGTAATCAATCAAAACATGTTCTGTCAACCAATGACTATCTGTGCAACCACGTCCCATACACGGCTGAAAACAACACAAAGGGAAAAAAATCTATTCAACTATAATAGTTGTCTAAGACTTTATGTTTTGGATGTTGCATGTTTTGTTGATGGTTCGTCTGTATATTTTGCCTACAGATTGTGTTTAAAAGAGACAGAGATATGTATAGATTTATCTGTATGCTGACTGTAAAGAAATATGCTTGTAAAATTGTCTTGTTTTTCACACCGTGTAAAAGCAAGGAATCTAACGTTATGGTTTTGTGGTTGTACACAGGATGTGTTGAGATATTATGCAAACTGTTCTGTAAAGAAAATCAGTTTCCCCTGAGTCTAAAGAATAAATATTAAGAAGAGCTATATCAAACACGCAATGTGAAGCTTGGTTTTGTTCTGAATAACAAAAGGGAATTTTGAATAACATAATGTGTTGTTCTTAAATAGGGACCACATTGCCTAGATTAGATATTTGGACTTGATTAATGTGCATTAGTTAACTTCAATTGATAATCAATATTAAACTTCTTTCTGTTTTTTACAAAGTATCAGTTGCAGCATGAAGAAAGCATTTTACGTATGTTGTTGAGTGATGAGACCATAGATGTATTAAGACGCTGGGTGCTCGGGTAAACTGCCATTTACAACCAAAGAAGAAATATTTATAAAGAAACCTCGGGTCTGAGCATGCGCAGTGTAGAATGGCGCTGACTTTTAAATGTAAGGAGAAGAGGAGAGGCCGCTTGGAAATGTACCGTTTGGTATTGTACAATGTTGTCTTAAGGCAGTGGTTCTCAAAGTGGGGGGCGCGCCCCCCCCAGTGGGGCGTAGAGAGACCAGGAGGAAAAATGGTTATTAAAAAAAAAAAATAATAATATTTTGAAAAATTATTGATTAGAAGATAATATGATACAGTACTATTACGTCTGGTTCTCTGTGTTTCATTAAAGCTGTAATAGTACTGTATCATATTATCTTCTAATCAATAATTTTTCAAAATATTATTATTTTTTTTTTTTAATAANACAGAGCCGGCCAGAGAAACACTGCTGTGATTGGTTGTTTTTGCTGCCAGTCAAAAAATGACGTTTCGTGATTGGTCAGCACCTGACAACGCAACATGTCCCAAAACATCAGACGTTAGCTGTTAGCACACAGAGCTCACAGCTCTTCATATCTGTTCAGAAACTGGACAAAAGTTAAACATGTACAAAACACAGACTGTCTGGCGAATACAGTCGCTGCTTTATTTCTGTCTGTATCATGTTGTTGTGAGTGTGGACGGAGCAGCTACAGGTTAGTTTAGCCTGATCGATCCGATCTCCATTCAGAAAACACGCATTTTAGAAGGTTTTTCGCCTGCCAACAAAATGAACATGTTTTACCGTGATTTAATTGTAATACACGTTTCAAAATGATGCCAAAGTAACAACATACTGATACCGGTTAGTAAAAACCATGAATTAGTGCTTTGACAA
>NW_011357338.1:257946-292053 GCF_000735185.1 Notothenia coriiceps
TGAAATGTTGAAGTGTTTTGTGAAATGCTGTGGTGTTTTGGGAAATGCTGAAGCGTTTTGGGAAATGCTGTAGTGTTTTGTGAAATGCTGAAGCGTTTCCTGAAATGTTGAAGTGTTTTGTGAAATGTTGTGGTGTTTTCTGAAATGCTGTAGCGTTTTGTGAAATGCTGTAGTGTTTTGTGAAATGCTGAAGCGTTTCCTGAAATGCTGAAGCGTTTTCTGAAATGCTGTAGTGTTTTTTGAAATGTGAAGCGTTTTCTGAAATGCTGTAGTGTTTTGTGAAATGCTGTAGCGTTTTGTGAAATGCTGTAGTGTTTTGTGAAATGCTGTAGCGTTTTGTGAAATGCTGTAGTGTTTTGTGAAATGCTGAAGCGTTTTGTGAAATGCTGTAGTGTTTTGTGAAATGCTGTAGTGTTTTGTGAAATGCTGAAGCGTTTTGTGAAATGCTATAGTGTTTTTTGAAATGTCGTTGTATTTTATGAAATGCTGTAGTGTTTTGTGAAATTTTGTTTTGACTTGCACTTCAGGGCCACCGTAGAAACTAGTTTAAAGCATAATATTTAACAGCAGCTAATAGATGTGATTTGCATGAATTACCTCCAGATGGCAGTATCCTCTATCACAGTGGTTCCCAACCTGGGAGGGTTTACATATTCTTTTTACATAATTGTAAGGCAATACATGATTCTCACTGAAAGCCTTGTCTCTACATTACAATAAAAATATAAAAAATAATTGATTAATTAATTTTAATACAATTCAAGTTAGTATTAAAGGCAAAAAAAGAAAGAAGTGTATAATTCTTTCTTTAATAGAAATGTTTCTTCTGCCCGTAAAGTGTCCAAACCAGGCTTGCCTGGAAAAGCGCATTTTTAAAACATAGTCATTGTCCATGCCGGCTTACTTTTTTACTTTTATGTGTTTTAAACAGTTTAATCCCTTTGTGAATTGTTTCCACTTCCATTGTTTTCCGTCCTTTAATTTCTTCATACAGCGGGCATCCAAATTAATTAATCCTGAGTCAAATAACCATCAAAGTCACTCCAATAGTGCTCCTTAATTACGCTTTCATCCTCCTTTAACAAAATACTTCACATTCATCCAGTTTGTGACAGTAGGTGTAGCATTTTTGAGACTTTTAAACTTGAATTACCGCTGTTGCAATATTTCCGAGTTAAATTAAGTTTATAATGGTTCCAAATGTGAGTGACGTAACCATATAGAGCCTACGGAATGTGTTGGTGTAGCCCGATGTCTCTGGCTGTAGGGAGAGGTGCATGCTCTGTGAAGTTCTGTCCGACAGATGTTATTACTAATATCCATTTCTAAGATTAACATGAGGAGATGTGTAGCAGTGCAGGGATTAGTCTGACACCTCTTCCTTTTCAGGATATAGTGTGATATGTTCCAAATAAAAAAAATAAAAAAAATTGAATGGGAATGTCTGCAGTAGAGTACTCCATCCTCTCCACAACTCTCTATTATGTTCCCTTACTCCACACCACCTCTCCAGTTCTCACCATTTACTTACTTTTGTGCCTCCCATCAGCAGGTGCATCTGTGCCTCTGCTGGGGGAAATGAGTGTGAGAAAGGTGCAGCGGGAGAGAATGTGGAGAGGGTGAAGTGACACGGAGGGAAGGGAGGACAATGGTGCAGAAACTGAGGGAGGAAGAGCAACAGTGCAGTGCAGTGAGAGCAGGGGGAGAGGTGGTGATGGGAGAGACAAAAAGAGAACTGGGGGGAGTGAGGAGGGGAAGGGGAGAGGACACGAAAGATGGTGTGTGGTTGCCAGGCAACGATTGATAACCAAATCCCCAAGCATCTCGCCTGTGCTGCCCTACCCTCCCTCCAGGCCTGAATTACACACGGACACACACACACACACACACACACACACACACACACACACACACACACACACACACACACACACACACACACACACACACGTGCGCACTCCAACACACACACACACAGTTAGGTTTGTTTTCTGGCTTTCTTATTCAATTATTCAATCAAAGTGTTGATGTTCCTAATTTAAAATTATAACAGAAACTATGATTATATATACTTCACTGGTGTGGGAGAATATGTGTTTTATGATTTGTACACTCATGTTGGGATGCACGGCATATCACAGAATCCAATCTTATAAAACAGGTATGATTGATGGCTCTGAGATTTATTGGGCTCTTACTGTACTTTGCCCCTAAGATTTTACACTATATTTGTGAAATCAATAGATCTGTCACACTAGCATTGAATCCCATGTGGGACGGCTTCTCTGCTTGCAGCCAATCTTACTACCAGGATGACTGATAGCGACCGCCAGAGATTGTGCTATCAAAGCCAGTAAATTCTCCCATTCCTCCAGGTTGCAGGGATTGAAAGGTTGCCGGGCATTTTAAAGAGCCAAACCTGAATCTGTATTCAATGTACGTGCCGTTGTATGTGTGGTACCTGTGGTCAGACCCTCCTTTTAGCAGATGTTTCTTTATAGGGAGGTAAAATAAAATAAATTGTTGCTCCAAATAACAAATGCTGTGCACCTTGAATAAAGGAAACACGCACATATATATATATATATGTATATATATGTATATATATATATATATATATAGTGATGCTTTGGGGCAAAACATAATAGAGGTAATTTAAATCCATTGTTGTTTTTTGGGTTATATTTGCCATACCAAAATCAGATTTGAAAATATAAAAAGTTGGTGTAATCAAAACGGCATTATATGTCAAAGCATTAACGAGTCATATTAGGCTACAAGATAAAAGGAACATATGTATGGGAGACAGCAGTGTAAATGTGTGAGAGAGGGTAAGAGAGAGAGAGAGAGAGATTGAGAGATTGAGGGAGTGTGTGTGAGAGAGATCCAGCTCCAGTACCTGTTAGAGCGCCGGATGGCCGGGTGATCAGATTAGAGGTGTCAGGGCTCGTTAATCTGAAAGGGAGCGACACACTGCCACTCACGCTGCTGCTGCTCGCCGCTCCCATACACAGGCGGCGGAGGGTAGCGGAGCCCACTTGGTGTTGACGCGCGTCGGGGAATTTCCCCCCTTTTTTAACAATGGATACCTGCAGGGTACGATCCTGGGTGTTTCTTGTCCTGTTGTGGCAGGACGGGTCTTTGGCATCGCAGTTTCCAACACAGCTCATGTAAGTATGGCCCCTTTAATCCCATGTTCTGGTGTGCGCACTCCTGGTTTAAAGTGCTCGTCGTTCAGAGATAAGTATCAGGCTATATTTAATGAGACAATCACGGTGGGAGAATTGGATGGGCAGGTCGTTTCATTCATGCATTATTGGTGATTTTGAAGGCAGACTAGTTCAGTTTTGCTCTTGCTGCTCCTCTCCAGGCGGTTTTAGCCTACTGTCGGTTACGGTAATCAGCAGTTTGTCGCCGGTAGATGTCTGCGGCCACTCCGTGACAGCTCGTCTATGAAGTTGTTAAGGAGTTATAGGGGCTTCTGGACTGTTCATTTAATTAAATAAAAAATAAAAACTTGGCCCTTGTCGTTTTCCTTACAACTTTGGAAGGTCTTATAGGTCCTTGACGTTAATTCATACTTGATTATTTAAAAACGTGCTACACAAATAGGGCAAAACAATCTTATATTAATTGGCAAAATCAGAGATTGGACTGCTTAAATTGTATATGCCTGTTTTAGATTGGTAAACCATACAAGATTATCTTTAAATCCAGTTATTTTTCAGGATGGTTGCTTTGTTCACCAAAGCCACCAAACCTTTTTGGCAACGATTTAAAGTGAATATACAATTAAGGGAAGTTCACATATATTTTAAGAGTTTGTATAATACAGGCTATACCTTTTATTTAAAATGATTAATGCAGAAACAAAATTATATATATATATTTATCTAATTAATATACCTCATCTTCTTTAGAGAGACCCATGCCATAATAGTGAAAATTAAAGTGTATCAGTTACCTAATAAGTCTGCATTTAGCACACATTGAAGCATTATATTTTGTATTGAATAAAAGGTTTGGTAACCGGGTCAGTTATTTCCAATATTGTTCACCTTATTTAAATCAAGGTATACTCTCAGCACATTGAAATACAATTATACAGCACCAACATAATGTTAGAGTCAAAAACTCATACTATAGTTTGAAGTATACCTAATTCAAAGGAGCTGGACTTTTGAAGAACATCATTTACAATCAGCAACTCTCTGGTGTACACATTATTAGTGTCAGCAAACATACCTATGGTTGTGCAGCCTAGTTAAAACACAAAACTCAGTTAACAGACTTTTGTGCTAAATCTGCTGATGCCAAGTTTGAAACATTTCAGCGTTGATTTGAATGTCTTTGTATTTGCAAGAAAAACAATTTACGAGGTATATACAGTTTGTTTGTTAAGCCTCTCCCCCACATTGCTCATGTAGTGTCATGTCCTCCGTAGGTTACACTTACAGCATGAAGAACTGAAAAGGGTCTTTGGATTTGACGGTTTCAGGCCCCATCTATAATAAATGCCTATAACACTGGGCACCCTTCCATATTGTAATCGTGACCATTCAATATCACTATTTTTATATTCATGGCATTACATCTTTTTTGATTGCGTTCTGATTCGTGCATCGCTGCTGGTGTGTCCATGCCTCATTCCGCTTTGCTGTCTGGACTTCTGTCTTTGCCTCTGTAATGATGTGTAATTACACTGCAGTTTAACATAGCGGCCCACTGAGATACACACCAAGGGCCAGCTCATTACTCTATCTAGAGCCAAAGTGATGGCATCACAACATCTGTCTCTCTCTTACTTGTACTGTCTTTCCAGCTCTCTTTCTGTTTCACTCTCATTTGCTCTTCCTGTGTCTGAAAAACAATGTAGGGCAGTGTCTGACCCAATTGCCATTTGTACGTGTGTGCTTGTGTGTGTGTTTAATTACCCAGTGTTATACCAGAGGCTGTAGTAATCAAAGCACAGCAACCAGAGCAGAACAATTTAACTACCTCAGCTCATCAACAATGACTTTATTAATGATTCGGGATCTCTGAATCGCATTGCTATTTTAGCCATTGCAAATAGCTTACATTAAATATAATAACATTGTGATTATTCCAAGATTATATTCCTTGTCCTTCACCTATTTGTGAATGTTTAGAAAGTAATGAGAAACATTACATGCAGGAAGTGATCTGACTTCACATAGATCAACCGGGACAGGCAGAGAGCAGGACTCACCTTATGACATTTATGAAGCATCGCCATTACACTAGGTTGGGACCTGAAGGGATGGTTGGAAATGCATGAGTTAAAGTGGACCTATCATGCTATATTTGAATAATATAGTGTATGACCATACCAAAAAAATACCAAACAGATCATGCATTTTAGCCATTCCTCATTTCGCTCAATTTAACACTGTTTTTGCATGGGCTGATTCTGTGAGAACAGCACCATCTACAGGCCTGGCATATGTAGGCCTACTACAGCTTCTCCAGCGCTTTCGAATGGCAATGTCTGTGGCTGTCTCCTCCCGATTGGTGGAGTTGGCCATTTCTGTGACATCATAGAAGTGTTCAAATCTGGATCAGTCTGTATCAGATCCGTTGCAGCCCCTTTTTAAGAGATTTGGGTATGGAGGAAAATAGAGAGGGTTGTGTTTTCTGACACTTGGTGAGTTCCCTGGAACAACATATTCATGTATAAAAGACGTACAAAAGTGAATTTTGCATGATAGGTCACCTTTAAGGATAAGGAGTTATGCAGATTTGGGCTGAGATTTTCTATGCCTATGGATAATACATTTGACCGTTTAAGGCATATTTAACAAGGGGATTTCACTGCAACTATTCATACAAAGCAACAAGCTTTGTGGAGTCGGAGCATAACTTTGTATTGCATGGTACTTACTGTGTATAATGAGGCAAGTGAGAGTTTTACAGGGAAGACCTTCTTTGTCTGCACATTGCATTGTTTGGTTACAATCACAGACAATGCAATTACATATACAAGGGATTCAGTATGGTGAGAATTGGGATGAGCTACTCTGCAGATGAGGCACTCTCATGAAGCCAAAATATTATAAATAGATTTTAGGGGGGAAAAGTCCATGTCATCAATATTGGACATGCACATTGCCCACACACTGCAACCCAGCCTGTGGTGTCTCATTTATTTGTCAGCACCTGGGATTCTTGTTATAGAGATTAGCAGTACATTTCAAAGAAGCTAAACTCTGTAGAGAGGCATTCTACTTCTCTGGATGTCCAATCCCTGGAAACACACTTACGTCTAGACAAGCATACACGTAACTCACAATTGTCTTGTCAATGCTTCAGGCTTACGAGCTTAGGGTACCAAGGTCCACTAAAACACCTTACAAACGGTTTGTTCTTTGTGGATTTAGGGACAAGGAAGGGTAGGGCAGAGGAGAGAAGAGAAGAGGATCAAGGGAAGTTCATTTAGGAGAAGAGAAGAGACTGGAAAAGGGCTAAAAAGTGCAGAAAAGAGGAGTTTCTCAAAATCTCAATGCAAAGTTGTATGAAGTATGCTGTAACTACCATGTTGCAAGGATTGAACATATTGAGTTTTTATTAAGTTTGTTTACATATTAGGATCTGGGCACCCTCCATCCAGTGTCAAAGATTGATGTTCTGTTTTGATGTTTTCTTAAGGGCAGTTTGCAGGATCAAGAATGCACTTCATTCAAAAACAAACATACAAGCAATATTGTGTCTATGTTTCTTTAACCCTTTTAGAACTGATACAATTAATAACACATTTCATGCTATCGACCAGATCATGTGGTTGCATCCAGCACAACTGATGGTTAAACATCTGTACCCAAACAACATTTGGCAGATTTAAATCCTCCTAACACCTTTTCACACAGCCATGAGCTCTACCAAGCCAGTACAGTGTTGTCCAACACTCCTCAACCATAAGTCTTTGCAAACTAAAGAATATAATCTGAATTCATTACTGACCCTGTTTTTATATCTCTACCTACAATTTCTGCCTAAAACATTTACCATTGTGCTTTTCCCTCGGGTATTCCTGCTATTTCAACATGTCTCATCTTTTCGTACTTGCTCCAAATGATCCCTATCCACTCTGTATTTTGTGTCCCTGGTGCATCTTCCCATATCTTTTCTGGCTTTCTGATCTTCTCTACCTTTATCTCTTTGTGTTTGCATCCGATCACCTTCCTCCACTGTTTTCTACCATCAATGTTATGCACACATATCTTGACTTTCATGACACTTATTCCACCTCTCCAATGACAATCGTTGTGGAATATGTATTCGTATCTTTGTTTTTCTAAGTTTATATCAGTGTGTGTGTGTGTGTGTGTGTGTGTGTGTGTGTGTGTGTGTGTGTGTGTGTGTGTATGACATGTCTCTTTGATATTTGGGAGGATTGCAACTGAGTCTTTGCTGGTGTGAATGCATGGCAATGACAGCATCTGTATCACCAACCTTTTATTATTCTCATACAATATGAATAACATTGTTTTAGTGTGCATGTGTATGTGTGTACTTGCATGGCAGTATAGAAGTTGAATTAATGCATCTGCATGCACACATCTATTTCGCTCCCCTAGCCTCTCATTCCAGGTGTGCCTTTAGATGAGTCCGAAAATAACAAGTCACTGTGTCACTTAATGCATAATGTCTCCGGTCTTTGACATTCTTAGCGCGTCTATCTCTGTCCACAGCCACCGTGTTCAGGATGCAAGCAGTGATTTACTCTGTCAGTGTCTTATAATGCATGCAGTGAGCTGATTGTGGTTTGACAATTGATTGGAGGAGGATGAGAGGAAGGTATAACCCAGTTTGTGGCACCAGCAGGCTGGACCTGATGTCCCCAGAGCACTTTGATATACATAGAAGCATGTCGGTCCTGACCTGTCCACTCATATCACTGTCAGCGGTCACAACATTGGCTGACACTTATCTGATTGGTTGTCTTCATGTTTGAACTCTCAGAAAGTAATGGTATTGGTTGACACCCAGTGACACGTGTTTGATTAAATGACATTGTATTTGTTCCCGGTGATTGGAGTTTGATAACTTGACCTATAAGAGTGATTCTCTTTGTCCTTGTTTGTTTTTTGTCGGTCCAGGTGGTCTCTTGAGATGAAAGGTTGACTTGATTGACAGTTTAATTGCACTGTGAAATGTTTGTGATGTCTCTTCTAAGCTGGTTGCATGTGAGTTACGATTAACTTTGGTCTTGTGCATTGCTTTGTCCCATAGGATTAAAGAATGGGTTGATCAGATGCAGAAAGAGCTTGTCACCCTGGCAGACACAGCCACAGCTGGGAAGAGCCTCACAGAGGTATAAACACACACATGCTACACACACATGCATACAAATCAAGCATTAAGCACTTTCAACACTGCTATGGACCTACCACACCAGTCGTTCCATAATATCAAGTAGTTGCACTATTTCTTAATAAAAGGAATCTTTTTTTGTTGCAAATAACACATTGTGTTTGTTAAATCGATAACAATTGTACATGTTCACTACTCTCTCTTTATCACAAGATTTTTCTGCAAAACCAACACCTGTACACTGTGGAGCAAAACGATGCAGAAGAGCTGGTTGCCAGAGCGGCAACGAAAATTGAACAGCTGCTGCGGAAGAGATCTGCTGCCTTGGAGGTAATACTCACTCCACTTAGAGGAACCAACTGTCACTTTGCAATTTTACGTTGGCACTAAAGCTGTACAGAAGGATATCTTCATTAACTAGGGCTATAATCTCCATCTGCTTTTTGTCAAATCATTGTAGACTTCAATTTGTATAATTAATAACCAAAACCATGTGGTGATTTTAATCTACTTTTTGGTTCAACTACTGGTGATTATTTTGTATTCACATGGCCCTTGTTGTGTATCTCAGTGGGCCACAATGCTAAACTAAACTGTTGTATACTTTGGGACATGGTTAAGTTTGTGACGATCAATTAGACACATGTGATATTGTAAATTCCTTTTTTGATTACCAAGAGTGCATTTAGCTTATGTTGATGGACCAATACAATGCAACTCCTAGATAGATATACGTACACTAAGAAAATAGATTTAAATGTTTAACATCACAATGGAAAATGTGTCTGTTGTCCTTGGCAGTTCATCTTTAAAAAGGAAAAACATGGATTAAACCCAAAACTCTGAGTTTAAGAGCTTCATCTGCAGAGTATACCACAACTCATATTTGTAGGTGTTGACTATTGGATTTTAGTCCTGGAAAAAAAAAATAAGAATTTCCATTTTTTTAAATGTCCCCGCTGTCGGACAAATAAAGATTTTCTGATTCTGATTTTCTGTTTCACATTTAGCAGGCACATGTACTAACACTTTGGACAAAGGAGTACTAAAACACACATTTTGAATTGAATATCTATTTGATATTGAATGCCCCCAAAACATAACAAATCTGCTTCTGTCTATGTTTTAGTTTAATTATTTGTCTGGCTAAGGTTTCACACTAGTAAGATTGCTGTGGGTTTGGTTGAAATGATCCATTACAACAAATGGAAGCATGGGTAAAGCACGCACAGAAAGAGTAGAAAGTGAGGACTGAGATATTTCTTGCAGGATCCATTTGAGAATGAGAGCTTCGACCGTAGGGATGTTCTCTCTTTCTCCCCCTCTCTTCCCACCCTTTATTTCTACTTAGAAGTGAGTCAGAGATTCTCAACTATATCAAGACTTTAAACAGTTTTTATACATTCAGAGCGAGTTCACTTCGCCCCTTACTCTGCCTTTATAAGGCATCACCATTGTTGTCTTATTAGTAATGGAAAGGGAGTATTTATGAATGTCCATACACATAACTTCTGCCAAGTGTCTGTCTTGTGTATTTTAAGTAAACACCCTGGTGTTCTTATCATTTTTCCATGCACTGGTGCCACAGGATGCGTAAGCAGCTGGGATAAAATTGGCTTCAGTGCATTTTCAAATGATAGAAGTGAGAGATAGTTGTGAGGATCAGCTTTTTGTCTGATTGTGTCTAAGTGTGTCTTAAGGGTAGGTGATGGGTGGCGGATCATCTAGCCTGATGCGGACAGTTCATCCAACCTCTGGACATCGATCACTTTTCACTCTTTATTGCATCTTTGTGTCTCATCTTCTGCTGCGAGTAACCTTAAGGCGCTCTGATATTGAATTCTCTGTCCTGAGATGTATGAATGGGGAGATAAATGGGTGATGTGAACGAAGGGCAAATGCAAGAAGTTAATGGATAAATGGGGTGACTGACAACTAGACCGTCTCTATGTCCATCTTTACATCCATCTCTATATTGGAGGAGACACTGAGGTTAAGCCTGGAGGAATTAAGGACCGGCAGCGATCCCAGCAACATGGATCATATCTGCCAAGCGTCCTGCTTGTCAATATACAGGCATAGGATAATAAACGGGAAGACCTCTGTATCTCCATCAACTGTTATATCCTTTGTTTCCACAAACTTGGTAAAATCCTGAAATTCGGAGAGTGCCATTCAACAGTTTAATGTATTTCTATATAATGATACAACCCAACAGAGGAAGATTTTTGCTTTATGGTGAGTAAGGATTGTTATCACAGTAGGAACATTAAAATGCTATTCTGTTCCTGCTCACCTGATCAGGAGTTATTGGCTTTGAAATGCAGACCGTGCTTTCTACCAAGAAAATTCACTTTGGTCTGCATCCAAGTGGTCGACATTACACCAGAAGAAAGTACAGAAGCTGCCCTCTCGGACCTCTGCCTTGTACGGAATTGCTCACAGACCAATTATCTTTACACTGTAGCCGTTGTTGCTGGAGACTTCAATCAGGGTAATCCTAACAATGTCTGACTTGCATTAACATATATAGACTTTGGAATGAACCCTCTCGATTAATGATATTCATATTTGCTACAGAGCTGAATCACTATTTACTTTTGGGGACAGCATCCATCTTGCTGAGGTGGTCGAAATATGTATACAAATGATGACACATGCCTCGATTGACACCTGAAGTAAGGAAATGGTTATGTCGAACAGTGGCCGCTATACAGCGAACTAAATGATGCAGTCTGGAGCACGTCCCAGGACACCACTGTCGTCGTCACCAATGACAACAATGAATCATTCTCTCCAGTCTCAGGTGGACTTAATTTTAAAAGCAAAAATCAGTAACTGTACCCAAAAGTACAGTTAGATTTATTCCAAAACGAAAAACCATAGATCACTATGACCTATGGGACGCCATAAACATACACTGCAACCTACAATTTAGGGTCTCAGTCTGGCAGTATGGACTATTACAAAGCAGCTAAAAGAGAAGTAAAAGGGGCCAAAGGGGACTGCGGGGAAAAAGTACAATTCCAAAAGGGCAATCCCAGAAGCATTTGACAAGATCTAAGAACTATGACGGATACAAGCCCTCAAAAGGAGTGTGTCCCCCCAAACATACACATATTTATTGGTATTATAAAGGTACTGGCAGGATTACATTTCACTGGAATTGTACCTTAAATGATTTGAATAGAAACAATTAAGGTTATTTATTTTCAAGACTTCTAGGGTACAACACATACTGTAGAAGTGACACCAGCTTTAAGACTGCATACACTGTCCCTGTAGATTGGATACTTTGCGATGAGCTGATTTTTTTCGATGATTCATCTAAGTTAAATAAAAAGATCACGCTGTTTAGCAGAAAGAATACAGCAGGAGAATCCTTATTGAAGTTTGGAGATCCTTTCTTGTTGAGTGTCTTTGAGATAAGGTTGACAGTGACTCTCAATGTCAATATATTAGGAGATAGCCTAAGGCTCTTGAACCACTTTCACTAAGTTTATAACTACTTCCAAAGTGTTATCTTCCCTTTGCCTTTCTCTGTCGTCTTTCTGTCTTTCCATCTCTGATTTCTAACTCTGAATGAAAGATGACCTTTGGAAAGGCCACAGTTTACCTAGCCACAGGTTTGTGAATCAAGTGTGTGTCTTTGTATTTCTACCCATGCTTCCATGAATATGTGTGTGGCAGAGTGTCACATGCATTATTAATGAGTACTTGGCTGCATACTGTTAGGACAGATCGCTTTATCAAAGGTTTTACATTGTATACCCGGGTTTGATCTCAACAGGAAACCCACGGACACTCACACACCTACTGGGAGGTTTACCTACAGCGGCTATAGCTCAAGCCAATTCAATCAATCAACAACTTTATTAATCCCGCAAGGGGCAATTGGTTATGAGCAGCAGCTCAAAAAGAAAATCCTCTTTTCATTCTCATTTTGCATATCTACTTTACCATCTTGTAGCGAGAGATTACTTTGAAAAGGTTTGTCAAATCAGTTGACCACATAGTGAAAGTGTGTGATGTGCCCGAGGCTAGAGTCGATTACTCTTTCTCTACCCCGTACACAGCCTGTTCTCTCCTGGTCCGGCTGCCTCTGTACGCTGTAATTAAACACTTAATTATTGATGAGTACTGTTATGAAAAACTGATTATACAGTGAAGACAGAAATGACATGGACGCTCACACATCAATATATTGTCCACCTAACAGCCAGCAATCATGTGTGTGTGTGTTTGGGTGGGTGTCTACAGTATATGTGTGCCTGTGCAATTTCCTCTCTTCTCCTGGGGTGAAGGTGTCTAGTGACTAATGAGCCAGTCTACAACATTACTTAGAGTAATACCTCAACCAGCACCACTAATACTCTACAGGACACAGGTGGCCCGGTCCTGTGAGTGAGTGTGTGTGCTTGTGTGCTAGACAGAGCGAGAGAGAGAGAGAGTCTCAGCATTGTTTTGTAGATGTTTTTGTAGATGTGTGTTTTATCCCTGTTCTTTACATTTTTGTATCATGTTTAGCTTGATTTCAGTCAGCTACATTTGCCTTGAATGATGATTTATTTTCACTGAAGGATAAATATAAAAAAATGTCCATTGAAATTCTAAAACCTGACCTGAAGCAGAATTCACTTCTCTCTTCTCGATCAATGGCAACATTGCACTAGTACATGTCCTAAAGCCAAACATGGCCCCATGTCCCAACCAACAACATAAAGGCTTTTCCTGTTGTGTGTAGTTAAGCCACATGCTCTTTAATATTCTACACTTCAAAATGCATTGTTCATCATTAGTTATCCTTTAAGATATTATAATCATCAGTTGCCACCACAGTATATTCCACAATAATGTCATAGACACAGCATAGTTCCATTGAATATCGAACACTTTTTATAATTTACTTCCTTCAATATCTATGCAATTTAAGAGAACGTCAGTATGCTGGATATACTTGATTCTGCTATTATTACTTTGCCTCTTGATACTTTCACCTTCAGTAGACCTTCACAGTCAATGTAACTGTAGTAAAATAAACTGTAATTCCAACGTTAACTCAAACAGCATATCCAAAAGATGTACAGATACAGTGAGTGAAGCCATTTCATTGTGTCACAGGCTTAACCTGCATGTTTACATGTAGCATTTCACTGGATAAGTGAGTATAATGTTTGCTATAAAATAATCTTACAATATGCTAGACACTATGTCGTTTTTTTCTATTCTTTGTACCAGTTTAGATTTTTAAGTAGAATTTCCCTTCATGTCTTGCCCTTGAAGACATTAAGGAGAAAACATTGGGAGAAAACACAACCTGCCCTGGCAAATGTTCAAACATTCTCATGTAAAAAAGCTGAAAATATTGTCAACTCATCTATTTAGATTAGATTAGATCATAATTGTATATTGTAACAGGAAAGACTAATTTTCTCTATTTGTTACATTAATACCATCTGTATATATATATATATATATACTGTATATGTAACTTGATTGTCTATTAGTCATTTGTATAATCTTTGGGATTCTCTATGCAGTGCATTTTGGTTCAGTTATCCACTTCCCTTCATTTAGAGGTGTGTGGTAAGTGTTCGAGGGTTATTTGTGCATGTATTCGATAGTCTTTAGGGCCCAAGTCTAGGACCATATTTTTATAAATCTGTTGCCTGCTGTCACAATGTTATAATAATGAGCACAAGATGTGACATTACTGTAAGATGTTTTCACATGTGTGTATGTGTCTGTCTGCCAACGTAACATAGTAATGAAAAGAGGATATGATAGGATCAGAGATATTTCAGTCTCCAGAGCAGATGTTACTCAACCTCGCATCTCTGCTTTGCACTGATTATATTAAGCAGACAAGAGGTTTCTGCATGTGTTTGAATGAGTGGTTACATTTGTGTGTATGTGCATATGTTTGATATGCAGAAAGGGAGACAGGGAGAGTGGGGTAGAGCAGCGCAGATGGGGAATTCTAACTAGACTTATGGCAGGCCAGGGACAAGTGTCTAATGCATTAATTGAGAAGATATCCAAACTGCGTTAGTGAATTGCAACATGCTTGCAGTAACATTGACTTTTGATTAGGAGACAATTACAACCTTTCACCGTCAACGGATCCAGTGTTTTCATATATACTAATACCCACCATTAATTCATTGTGACATCTAGTAGAACTAATATTGTATTTTTTTTTTTTTATAATTACTGTCATTGAGACAAGATAATTAGGGACTTGTTCTTACACCAGTTACGTTCTCAACCACTATCTTCGTGGACGTTGTTGCTTTCTCCCCCTGTTGCTCACTGTTTCCATCAAGCCTTTCAAAAAGTGTGTCTTTTACCTTTTGCCTTATTTGCAGCTTTTTAGATTTAGGATTGTATTAGCTTTAGTTACAATTTATGAAGTCTTTATTACAAATCCCTTCTTAGGAAATGGTCCCTGTATCTTTTTACCTTTTGAAATAGAAGATTATGACACTCAATGTTTGTGTTGTAGGAGTAATCCAACTGATTCCCTGCGAACTCTGACTAGGTGACAGACTATAAATTCTCTGAAGTCGACAGTCTTTAAGATGTGAGCCAAAGAGAGGAATGAGACTGGAAGCAGCTGTAGATTTACTGATCCCAACGGAGGGTTTGGCCTCTGAGAGAAGTCATGTGGAGCCACACGCCTCTCCCTATGGGCTCTCACGGCTGTAAATTCCTTTACTCTTCTTTGTTTCACTTCCTTTTCCTCTCATCCGTGCATCCCCCACTGTCATCCCCCCTCTCCAGTCCACTGTATCTCTCATGTGTCCAGCTCCTGGCCTTTTGCCACACTTCTGTGTCAAACTGGAATTTCAAATCAGCCTTTCTTTATCTCTCCTGACCTCTGTCTCACTTTTATTATGCTCCCTTCTTTCTCCTACTGCATCACTTTTCCCTCTCCCTCCGCCTCTGCTCTTTTGTATCACCCCTCTCTAACACTATTTTCCTCAATTTCATTCTGTCCTTTCCATTTCCCCTCTTCTCGATTTCTTGTTTCTCCCAAGTGTCTCTTGTTTCTGACACCTATTTTTTTTCACTACTCTACTCCAAATTCACACACCTTTACACGGGAAACAAAATAATGCATTGCTGGATAAAGCTCCCATCATATCTCTCTTTTATCATCCCACTGTTCATTTTCCTAAGCCACATTTAATGAGAAATATGTATACTGAGATTGTGCTGAGTCTGAGTATTGTTACTTTTTCTCTGGACTGTCCTTTCTGGTAATCCATCTGCTCACAATAAGCCTTTTTCTCTTCCCTTTCAGACTCTCCTCTTTTATTTTCCTTGTGCTGACCCTTCACATCTCCCACACTTTTACTTTATTGTCATCCCTTTGAGTTTGGACTAATTATGGGGAAAAAGATAACCAGCGTTCATATGTGCGGACATGTAAGAAACAAGGATGGGAACGATGAGACTGGATGTGGGTGTTAATGATCTTTTAGACCGTTACTACTCTTGTGGGTATTGCTTTGTTGTCTGGGAGAGAAGGCAGTGTGCTCTGAATGGCCCATTGATTTCAGGTGTGTGGAGAATTTGACACACACACACACACACTCTCACTGTCTCACACACACACACACACACACACACACACACATAAGCTGAAGGGGAGCTGTGGCTCTCATAGGGACTCCAGTGGTCATCCAGTGACAGAGTAGACTATTTATAATGTGGAACTGGGATATCTTTACATTACATTACATTGCATTTAGCTGACGCTTTAATCCAAAGCGTCTTACAATTCGACCAAAAAGATACCAACTTGAAGAAAACAGAATCATATAAGTACATCAGGTTTCATAGAGCCAAAACATTTCAAGTGCTACTCAACTGGCTTTACATAAGCCAGTCCTTTATTAGTATATAAGTGCTTTGTTAGTAATTGTATTGCTCAAAGTGGAGTCTAAAGAGATGAGTTTTCAGTCTGCGCCGGAAGATGTGTAAGCTTTCTGCTACAATAGCAGAGAGGGATACTTATGAGCGGTAAGATCAAGCACTCTACGGCAAGTGTGTTTTCCACTGCCATTAAATAAACCGTTGTAGTGTTACATTTGGATGTTTTGACTGATTAATGCTGGTTTCTGATCAATTGGCAGAGAGGCAACATGCAAGGCCTCCGTAATGAACTGTTATGGCAGTTTGAGAGGAAAGCTGTCACTCAGGGAGCGGCCTCATCAAATCAAAGCTCTGAAGCTTAGTGCGTATTTGATTCTGGTGCTGCTTTCTTTAGGAAGTAACATGTTTGACAAAGAGAGAGATAGAAAGGGATAAAGAGGAAAAGGGAGAGAAAAGAGAAGGGTAATTAGGTATCTTTCCTCACACAACCCTCCCCACCCTCCCCCATATCTCCCAGAGGGGAGAGGAGCCTCGTCAAAGCCCTGTCATGAATTTTTAACAACCCTGTCGGCCTGCTATCTTAGGAGCTGTGTGTATCTGTGTGTATTTGCATGTTCACATACAGTAAGTGTGTGAGGAAGAATATATCTATATTGACCCAAAATCCTGTAGTCCAATATTCTCCACTAATGTCAATCAAATTGCTAGAGCATTACGCTTAATGTATGGAGTATTGAACAGCTGTTGCTCAAGCTTCTGTATCATATCACTAACACAATCAAGGAGTTATAAGCCATATTTATGCACTGCTTTATGTGTGTGTTTATTCATGCATTTGCAGTGGTACGAAACTATATTTATGCATTTAGAATATTGAACATGGTAAAACAATATGTTTTTCAAGTGTGACATTAACGTGATGATACAGTGACATAACAAGAGCTTCAGCACTTAGCACTTTTAGCATAGCTATGAACTGTTTTCCCTCAGGTGCGCTCATTATTACAGTCTTAAATATGATCTTGTCTTCTATTTTCTCATGAAACACTTAAGAATAACCAAGCTTTTTTTATGAACGTCGTCAAACTGTTAACTGTTTGATTCAGACGCAGATCTCTAGAAGGAGTCAATGAAATAGTCTTAACACTTCTAACGTCTGGTCAAGGAAGGCCTCATCGTCAGGCATTTGATGGACACAAATATATATTTAAAACATATGTTTCAGTACTTGATGCAGACAGTTATGGAACTTGTTATTTTTGCACGACGAAATGGTGTGTAATAACTTCATGGTCACTATTTTGTTTAAGTGTGTGTGTATGTGTGTGTTTCTGGCTTCATGGGGTGTACAGTATATCTAGCTGCTGACAGCCAGTGCAGAGGAGGTGGAGGCAGGTTTGGAACAGAGCCCAAGACTGGAGGCCAAAGGGATGGGGCTGTTGATCAAGAATAGAATCATTGCCGACAGCAGACACATGGTCATACACAAACACATTCATACCCATACTCACAGAGGGAAATATATTAAAAGCAGCATCCATCCAGTTACTGCTTCAGATCCAATATGACGTTTGTTGTACTTCCCTGCAAGCACAGTCAGGCGGATGGGAATCGGATGGAAATTCATCCATAAATACATTGAACTGTCATGAATTATAACTGCATCAATTATGTCATGGTACTATGGTCACTTGCACTGCTTTTGTGAGGTAAGTCAGTATGCCAGACAGATGGGTTTATTTAAGGGCAGTGCTTCCCTCCACAGTCTTGTCATTATCGGTACAGTTTGAGGAGGGCAGACCGGGGCCAGGCTAACATTTGACCTGTGTGGATTTGCCTGGGTGAACATACACACTTCAGTAGTGTCAGTTTTGTTTCTCTTCCTGCTGTCTGCCTTCAAATCTCCTTGTTTTTCTATGGTTAAGTTTCAGCACTGCAAACACTTCCTACTGTATTTGAGTGAGATAATATTCTATTTATTCTAAATACATTTGAACTGTAATACTTTTTCTAGTGATTTTTCAATTAAAATAAAATGTTCTAGCCTAACAATTACTCTCATTCTGGACCTGATCTTGCACAGAATATAGTCTTTGTTACAAATACTGCAATTCACATTCTATTCAAACAATCAAGTGATTTTCAGCCAACAAAAGTCAAGGCAGATAATAATGTCCAAATCAACAAAGATGCAGTAATAGTGTAAATTGTAGTTAAAATGTATCCATTTAGTGGATGTGATACATCAGAATGGCCTCCAACATAAAATCTATACTTTTTCACATTTTCACAATTACAACACTCCTTAGATGTTACTTAATCTTCCCTGGTTATATTCACTAGGCAAAGATCTCTGACTATGGACGGATCAACATATTTTCCTGAGCTGTTGAGCATTTCTAGCGTCTGTGGCCCTTGATAAAACTGTGTCGCACTTACAAGGGATAGTCATTGTATAGGGTGGTACACTAGTGTCCAATGTGGTGGATGATGTGTAACTATACAATCAGAACCCATGCACGTACAAGAAAATGGCTTTGAATAGCTGTCACTGCAGTGACCACTATGAGTGAAAGGAATCTAGCCGGACTTGTTAAAGTATGGATAGGGCTAACTAATTAATACTGTTGAGGTTATGGCTTGGCATGGTTCCTTACAGGTACTGCCAGACCCGACGTCATGGGGCCGGGCCCGCCCATCCAGGATTTGGGCCAGCCCGTCCAGGATTTAGGCCCGCTGTTTTAATCAGGGCTGAATACAACATTATGTTTATTGTTGTTATTTGTAGGGCTTTGTCCTAATATTTATTTTTGTTTTAAACTATGTTGAAAGATTAGTTTAATATCATTTTTTTCACACACACACACACACACACACACCACACACACACACACAGGCTGCGCGTGAGACTGGATTTTCGCTGGGTTGAGTCGTGAGGGGTTTTTGAGTGAGATGCGGCACAGCAGCCTGTCAGTTTACTCCTTGCTAGGTTAGTTTGGCTATTATCATTTATAATATTTATCTGCAACAATGATACCCAGGAAGTGGTTCATGAAAGGATATGGCCAACTCAGCGCCCAGATGCAGGCAGCATTAGAGAGAACATCAGTTACGTTACCAAACGGCTAGCAAGCCGCAGGGACAAGGGAGGCTGGCAATCAATTATATTTTGAAGAGAAATTGACTCTCAAAGCGGTTTCTCTCACACAACTCCGGCTCTGTGTGCAAGCAGACCGCTGCAGCACGCTCTCTGCCGTCCGGCTCAATCTCTCTCCTCTCCTCCCTTTTCCTCTCCATTGTTTCAACCTCACCCCATCGTCTATCACCTGTGTGCGCTCCTCAAGTTTGCCTGCATACTTGCCACAAGTTGGCCCAACACGCGTTACAAATGTGCCACAAAACCAAACCAATGGAATGTAGCCAATAATAAGAACCGTCAACAGGCCTTATGGCAACCTAAAAATCTATGACCTAAAAACACCTCTGTTTTCCGTAAGCAACGATTCACGAAGCGGCCCTCCCTTCCAACCCGCCACGTTGACGAAATCTTGAGGCCGTCTAAAA
Source organism: Notothenia coriiceps (assembly GCF_000735185.1). Classification (NCBI taxonomy): domain Eukaryota; kingdom Metazoa; phylum Chordata; class Actinopteri; order Perciformes; family Nototheniidae; genus Notothenia; species Notothenia coriiceps. The sequence goes on from NW_011357338.1 coordinate 277,723, forward strand.
CAGCCCCCCCCAATTCAGATTTCTGGGAATTAAGTTTTGGGTTGGGCCGCGCTGGTAAGATCAAATTCCCGACCAGAGACATATGTCTGCCGCGCGGGTCCTGGGTAGCTGGCCTGTCTGAAGTTTTGTGGGTGATCTTTCTTTTTTTCTATTCTCAGATTCTGGTTAGCTGGACGCTCCCTGGCTTTTTTTTAAAAGGCATTTTATCAAGTGAACGCATTTGCGTGTTTTAAGGCGCATAATTGTAGTGCCGTGAAAAGGGAGTCGGAGGCGTGTATTGCGGAAAATGGATTCCAAATATTTGTTTAGCCATTAATATCAGAGAGGTTACACACATGACTGGCTCTGCTTGATGCGCTAGCAGGCATGGGCAGCTGAGTTAGCAGGTGTTCGCCTACTAAGGTCCGTGTGGCAACAAATACGAGAGGTGAATTTTGTCCAATAACGTGTCACCACANATAGTTCTCTGCGTACTTCAATTGTATTGTGCTATTTTTGAAAAAGGAAAAAAAGAGAAATTACCTACATGAATATATTCTGAATGGGTGACTGCCAACAACTTTCATTTCAATGACAACGCTAAATAACGATCCTACCTCAAGAAGCATGTCCTTGATCTGCTTCACCGAGACTCATTTTTAATAAAAAGCGATATCACAATAGTAACCAAAGTATTTTTACTCTCACAGTAGCCTCGACTACTTTGTATCCTCTCACATAACTATTCACAGTTCAAAGGTTGCTAATTTTGGTCAAACAGCAATTTGCTTATACAGTGCAACCACAAGGCTATCTACTGTATTTGAATGACAAAAGATGACACTCACCTGAAAATGTCCTTTGTATATTTCTATGTGTCTTAACTGTCGGAACTTGTCCAGGCCTGTTAAGTGGGAGTGGACTTGAAATCCTTAACTCAAGGTGTAGAACAATTAAGTTATCAAGCCAATTGCATTACTTACTACAACTTGAATTTTGTTTTTAAGTCAATTAACGCATAAATCAGATTACACACAATATTAAGTTGATGTACTGTATTTACCAACATTATTACATCAACACAACTTATAAATTAATATTTGCAACTTAAAATGTTTATCCAAATCAATGAACTCACATTTTTATCTTGCAACCATGCATTTAATTAAGTGGAGGTGAAAGGTCGCCTGAGTTCGTTTTTAGAGTGTAGACCCCCACATTGTACAAGGAAAAACTTGCGGAGAAAAACCCACAGTTTAAAGGGAAAACAGACTAGCATGAAGGCAAAGTACGATCTGGCAACGGGTGTGTGTCTGGTGAGGGTTTAAATACTGGCAGTAAAGCTAATGGGTGCAGAAGAGAAAGAGAGTGAGCAAAAACGTGGGTGTGGTTAACAGGTGAGACAGGTGAATGGAAAACTACTGGTGAATGATGGAGCAGACTTTGACAGTTATGGGGAATGGAAACTCAGCTGTGTACTATCAAAGTGGATGGATAGGACGCTGAAACGGGGTTATTCACTCCAGTTTTGCAGCGTCCCGACGCCCTTTTATGGGCATGCAAGAGGTGAATCTGTCCTCTCAAGAGGAGATGGGTTTCCTCTCAGCAGAGATTCAGGCTCTCGTGCAGAAACAGGCTGTGTCTGTTGTTGTTGCATTGTTGGCTCCGGATCGCATCAGGGCTCCGTGGTACTCAGAGATGACACAGATGAAGGTGGGCCAGCCCTGGGCGGTTCCCCAGTTCTGGGGGGCGGTGTCTCAAGAGGCAGGTGCAATCTGAGAGTTACCCACTCTCGGCCAACCTCTCCAGGCTTGGCTCCTGAGAGGGACAGGCTGAGACAGGGTGGATTGTCTGACAGTCTATCCAGGCAGATAGAGCAGGATCCACCACAGCCTGTTACAGGCCAAAGTGGCTGGGATTCCAGCGATGGTGTGAGGAGCGGAGAATAGAGCCCCTATCTTGTGAGTTAGGCTCTATTTTATCCTTATTACAGTTACTGGTGGACAGAGGGCTTCTGCATTCAACAGTGAAGGTGTATGCAGCAGCCATCTCGTCCTGCCATGAGGGATTTGGCGGCAGGTCAGCCTTTAGTCAACCACTGATGTTGCGGTTTTTACAGGGGGTCAGGAGGCTGCGCCCAGTAGTGCACGTCTCCACCCCACAGTGGGACCTGCCCCTAGTGCTCGAGGCTCTGGCCTCCGAACCATTTGAGCCTCTGGAGCTCTCCTCTCTCTCTAAAAGCATTGTCGTGGAAAACAGCTTTGCTTCTTGCCTTAATGTCAGCCAAAAGGGTGTCCGAGTTAACCGCTCTGTCGGTGCACCCGAGTTGTTTACTGATTCGGGGTGACCGGAGCGGCGCGACACTCAGACCGAACCCCTCCTTTGTGTCCAAAAACCTAAGGAGTGCGTTCAGTTGGGGGGTTTTAGTCTCCCCCCCCATGGTGGGGCCAGGGAGGCTAAACTGCACCTCCTCTGCCCGGTGCGTGCGCTAGAATATTATGTGGAGCGCAAGGCTGCCCTTAGACGCACCGAACAGCTGTTTTTGTGCTTCGGGGGCGGGGTGATCGGGAAAGCTCTGTCCAAGAAATGCCTGGTAGGCTGGCTCTGCGGGTGCATTGCACATGCCTACGGACAGGCGGGGAGAGCCTGTCCCACGGGGATTTGTGCGCACTCCACACGGGCTGTGGCTGTGTCAACAGCCTTATACAACGGTGTGGTAATCATGGGGCCGTCCATATCTTTTCAGGTCACGATGGCTAATTGGCTTTGTCTTATACTTCCAGGGTTACTGATTGCAGAATGAGATGAGGGGTAGGCAATAAGGGTTCAGGTGAAAGGCTAGGCTCTGTTTGATGAGCAGGTGTGGATGGCCTAGGTGATGTTTGAGACGGGCCCTCTTGTAAGTAGAGCTGGGTTGAGTCTGGGACACCTTCGGATCCATCCATGTTCTCAGTAAAAATGGCCTGACCTCCATTGTTGGGTTCATCCATTGTCTGCATGTCTTCAGTCCCAGAATCAGTCATTTGGTCACTGTGTGGAGTGTGGCTCAGTCTCCGGCTCGAAGGACCATTTGTTGGAGATGAATGTTCAAACTGGAGCCACAAACCACCAGGAGTTTAAACTTCTTTGTTTTATTTGATCAGGGTATGTTGGTGGGATGGTAGCTGTTGCCAATGGTTCTAGTAGGAAGGTGAAACAAACTGATTACAGCATTTGCACATTAAAATAATACTTCAATCAAATTGGAACTAAATGATATTCATTAATACATTGAACAACAAATGTGTTCAATACCATTGAGGCAAGTGCAAACATCAAAATTAAAAAGAGGATTCTACTTACATTGGTAAATCAACTTCCAAACACTCAATCCTGGCGTGGGTGTTTGAGGAGAAAGCCTGTGAGGAAGTTCTACCTGCTTCCCTACACAGTGTCTCTTGTGGACAGGAGGATTACACACATGCAATTTCTAACACACCCTATAGGACTCATCATTGCAAACTGTACAGCCTAACTGGATGGTCCTCACTTACTATGCTTAGGATGCAGCATTGTTTTTTATTAATGTATAAAGCCATTTTAGGAAAGCTTCCACTGTATATATGTGCCAGATTTGCTCCAGTTTGTGACTCTTACAACCTCAGATCCAGTGCCTGGATACGGGTCCAGGTTCCTGCTGTGCGGACTGAGGCTGTAAAAAGGAGTTTTTTTTATTATGGTCCTTGGTCTTGGAATGACCTTCAATCACGCCTAAAACTGAGGGCACTTGTCTCTATAGCCTGTTTTAAATTGAAGTTGTCTGAAGTCCTTACCACCAGCAGCTCTTGCAGAAATAAGTAGTGTACCTTTCTTACTGTCCTAATGTGCTCAATGTAGTGACTGCTTTTTTGTCTTTTGTTTTCTTAGTTATGTTCTCTGTATTTTATGTTTGTGTAAATGTGTTATGTTTAACGTTGCCGCCTTCTTGGCCAGGTCAGCATTGAAAATGAGATTTTATCTCAATGCTTTTATCTGGTTAAATCAAATAAACTAAAAATCCATGTAAACTCACGTGGATTAAACCACATTTATTTCATTAAATAGAAAGGAAATATGTTTTGTTTTTTAAATGATTAAATGTATATTATTCAATGCAGAATATGATTATATTCGTGACAGTGGGAATACAAAACAATATGCTACAGTATAGTAATAAATTATAAATCCCACTTGTTGTACTTGGCAGAGCAAGACACACTCCATCCTTTTATTTAAACTTGTTTAAAATATTTCTAAATAAATGTGTCCCCGGCCATAAATGCAATTATGCTGTCAGTTTTCAGATAAATCCACGGCATCACAATTCTTCTGCATTCTACAATATAGTTATTTTCACCTCCCGTATTGCTTTCAACCCACCAGCTTTTATGGAGAAAATACGTTATTGAATTATTAATCAGAGACATGTTTCTCCCTATTTTATGCATATAAACAACAGTGTGTGTGAGGAATCAGCTGTTTATTTCATATGAGTTCCATTGTGGCAGCGTCCATCACTGCTCAACCTTTGGTCTTTGTTTAGGCCTTGGTTCACACAGCATGTGTTGACATCTCAGCTTGTCACTTAGAGGGGGGTGGGGGCTGGTGAACGGTATGGTCAATGTTTGTTTGTTCAAAAATGTTTGCAGTCGCGAAAGGTTAACTTCAGAGATGGACAAAAAATCAGTCTATGTGTCGAGGGGGAACTAGACACCCCTCTTCCTTTACAGCCATGGCCCGGTCTGACAGCGCTCAGCTGTCTGCAGTAGAGAGGAAGAGACAGATCACTGCATACATATGCAAACCCCAAACTACAGTTAAACTTTACTGCTTGCGAAGAAAGATCAGGGGGGGGAGAGAGCTCCGGCTGATGGGCCATTAGGTGTGTAAACAAAGATAGTCACAGATTAGCTGATCACCTGAGAGCTGCCCAGACCCGGCGTCATGGACGGGCCCCATGGGGCCGGGCCCATCCAGGATTTGGGCCCGCCCATCCAGGATTTGGGCCCACTGTTTTAATCAGGGCTGAATACAACATTTTAATTGTTTTATTATTATGTTTATTGTTGTTATTTGTAGGGCTTTGTCCTAATATTTGTTTTTGTTTTAAACTATGTTGAAAGATTAGTTTAATATCATTTTTGAATTTTGCTATGAAATTCTGAATGAAAGGCTGCGCGCGAGACTGGTTTTTCGCTGGGTTGAGTCATGTGGATGTTTGAGTGAGATGCGGCACAGCAGCCTGTCAGTTTACTCTTGCTAGGTTAGTTTGTCTATTATCATTTATATTTATCTGCAACAATGGATATCAGGAAGTGGTTCACGAAAGGAACATGGCAACTCAGCGCCAGATGCAGGCACATTAGAAGAAATCAGTTACGTTACCAACGTAACTGTTACNGAGACTGGTTTTTCGCTGGGTTGAGTCGTGAGGGGTTTTGAGTCAGATGCGGCACAGCAGCCTGTCAGTTTACTCTTGCTAGGTTAGTTTGGCTATTATCATTTATATTTATCTGCAACAATGTATATCAGGAAGTGGTTCATGAAAGGAATATGGCAACTCAGCGCCAGATGCAGGCACATTAGAAGAAATCAGTTCCGTTACCAACGAACTAGCAAGCCAGCCAGGGACAAGGGAGGCTGGCAATCAATTATATTTTGAAGAGAAATTGACTCTCAAGCCGGCTCTCTCACAAACTGCTCTGTGCGTAAGCAGAACGCTGCACACGGTCTCTGCCTCGCTCAATCGCTCTCTCTCTGTCTCTCTCCCTTTCTCTCCATCGCTTAACCTCACTCCACCCTGTGTGCGCTCCTCAAGTTTGGCTGCGTGCTTGCCCAAGTTGGCACAGACAGTTGGTCTAACAGCCCCCCCCGTTGACAATTCAGATTTCCCGGGAAATGTAAGTTTCGGGGTGGGCCCGCCCTGGTAAATCAAATGCCCACCCAGAGACGTATGTCTGCCGCCGGGTCTGGAGTTGCCGTTTCATTCAGACTATTTAAAAAAACAAACAATGAATGAAATGTGTGAGTGTTATAGCAGTAATATTAAACAGTAATAATACAGTAAACTATTAACACTGTACATATTCTTGTTTTCCCGTGAGGAGATGACGAGTCTCCATTTTTTAATGGAGACTCGTCATCTCCTCACGGGAAAACAAGAATATGTACAGTGTTAATAGTTTACTGTATTATTACTGTTTAATATTACTGCTATAACACTCACANCCTCCCTGTGAGCCCAGTGTGCTCTGATTGGTCGGTAAGTTGTGAATCGCGCTGAGCTCCGTGGAGGTGTGATTTCCTTGTTTAGCGATACATAGCCAAACTCAACCTGAACACACACAAAGTCACAGCCGAAATAAAAACAATAAGTGTGGCTTGATATTGAGTAAGAAAAAGGTTTATAGGTTGATAGGACCAATGAGCGGGGGCTTACCGTAACGGCTCCGCGGATTGGCCCATTTAGTTCCGGGTACGTGCTTTCGGATGATGACGTTTCACCAACGAGGCGTTTTGGGGAGGTATTTTCTGTGTTAGAGTTTTACTCGCTACAGGGTGTACTTTAAGGGTTTTGGCTCTGCACACCGTTTACATGCAGAAAAACCTTCATAACACACAAGGGGACGGGTAATAACCGTAAAAGCATGACATGGGACCTTTAAAACATCAGACGTGATGTTTTGCCCAGAACTTTTAAATGACAAGTTGATAGCTGTTTTCCAATGTTCCTACGACATATAAATGCAACACATACTTCTAACAAAAGTAAAACATAATATGTATTAGATTATTTCTTGGTATATAATACTCCCTTCCACAAAATGTTATGGAAATCGAGCCAGTACAGTACAGTATCAAATCATGCACATACAAGTGGACAAGCAGACAAACTGAGCCGAAAACATAAGCACCTTGTCAATACAGTATTGTATTAAAATGAATGAATAGTTCACCTTTAGTGGGACCACTGGCTTGAATTTAAATCAATCCAACTTTTACGTACACTTATTACTTACTTAAATAATTAATTTAAGCCTCAGGACATATTAAAAGAAGGAATCAAAAGCCTCATTATCAAAAGCTTGATGGGTTTGCTCAGGACAAAGGGCAAAAAACATCAATTCATTTCATTTCGAGGACCCTCCATTCATTTACTTCCCAATGACACACGGCTTATAGCTAAGAGAAAATGGGGCTCAGGAGAAGATGCTATTATGCTGTATCGCTTTTTTTTTTTAAATCATCATTTAACCATGGGCAAAATTGCTAGAGGAGCAATCTGTAAACAACATTTGATAATGGGCTGTTGTGTCACTTGTATCCATGGTTACCACTTGGTTGTGTGTGTGTGTGTGTGTGTGTGTGTGTGTGTGTGTGTGTATACTCACAGCCATCATAAATGTCAGTGGGGATGTGGACAGCCGTGTGGTTGTAATCAGTCACACGTTTAAATGACAGGTCCTCTTTAAAGTCTGGTCGAATCCTGAATTTCCTTCCCTCCGTCTCATTTACATCCAGCTGAGGGGAAAAAGGAAAATCAAGATGCAGACAATAAAGCTTTTTGTGTGTTGAAGATATCATTCAAAGCCTCTATTTTTTTTTGCTTCATTGCATGCATGACACAGTTTGCGGGTTTATTTAAAAGCACAGGACCGATTCTACATCCTGCTGTCTGAGGAGATAATGTCATCGCTGCACTTTTCACACCCTCCCAGCTCGTTTAAGAAAATACTGTGTATGTAGCATCATCATATTCTTGATGATATCTTGCTATTTCGCCTTCTTATCATCTTTACTTTGGAGCAGTAGCAAGAGACAGCCAGATTGCCGATGCCCCTTGTGGAGATGTATAACTCATAGTGTGCATTCACCAATTTACATCAATGAGTACAGTACAGACGGGGAGATATATGAAGAAAAGCATGATGAGATATGGAGGAAGGAATGCAGAGTAGAGAGGGAATGAGATGGTGAGGTGGAGAGGGAGAGAGAAAATGCAAGAGGGGGGAGGGAGAGAGAGAGTGTGAACCGTTGCTTCCTAATAAAGCAACAGTGTAGCCAGCTCATACATCTCATCTGTCAATTAGAGGAGAAACATGGCAAAAAACCTCTTCACCTGAGAGAGGGTGGGAGGAGGGATGAGGGAGAGAAAGAACACTGGAAGAAAAGCCTGGAGAAGAGGCAAGGATAAAGGAATACCATATGAAAGTGGTGAATAAGGAAAGGAAACAGAGGAGAGGAGTGAAGATGAGGAGTTGAAAGGGAGGACAAGAGACAGACGGAGCTGTGTAGTAAAACCATATTACCGGCCTGTGTCTGAGTGTGACCTGTGTGTTTGCAGGGGCTAACATGGAAGGGGAGAGCAAATAGGCGGAAGGAAGCACACTCACATTGTCCTTTGCGTTGTAGTAGGAGATTTCATCGCCCTGTAAACAAGTCACACGGAAGCCCAAATATCACTTTGTGGCTGCTTTAGGGTGTTGCACAAAGAAGGGCAACATTTATGCATCATGAAGTGCTTAATACATTTCTAAATAGCTCTTTATTTTGTTGGCAGTCAACTCCATTAGTGAATTCTCCAGCTTTATGTTAATGAAGACACTAGTCTGTGCCTCCGATGAAATGAATACTGCATGAGTTAAGCTGAGTGTGCAATGTATCCTCTTTTTACATCTGTGCCTGTGTGCCCACAGCCATTTGCAATGCTCCATGGAAACATTTTCCTTGCAATTGAGAAAGCAATATGGTAATTCACAGCTCAGACACATCTTTAACTGTCTGTGTGACAAGTCATTTTCCTGACCACCGCTTTCCTCTGCGTTGTGCTTGTGTGCCACTGTGATTCTTAGAAAGCACAGTATCTGCCACACAGTGTATAAAATGCAATAAACACATTTAGTAATGACGCTGTAATAACTGCTAATGACACAGACATAAACAGATTGAATCTATTATGACTAGAATTTATGGCCAGTAAATCCGGATTTAGTGATTGGCAGTTACTGTTTTTGTGTTCATGTCTCTCCCTTTGTTTTACAAACATACAGTTCATAATGCACACGCATAAAACGAACACATAGGTAAAACATTTGCCTATGTAGGTATTGCTGTAAGAGTGTGTCTGTATTTTTGTGTCCCTCCGTTACCTCAAATTCGTCCTTCCAGTCATGCTCCATCTGGAAGTTCTCAGCAGCTGTGGCTAGTTTCTGGGGAGTGAAATATGACAGGGATTTAGATTGGAAATCGCACAAGGCACGCATCCTGTACGGCATCAGTCTAATAATAGAAAACCTGAGCAAAGAAGAAAATGTAAAAAAGCACGAAAGAGAACATTCAGGAGACAGAGAAGTAATTAGAATCTAAAACCACAGGGCTATCAGGGTCTTACGGCACTGTTTGCTAAAGGCCACACCACAGTATTGTACAAGCAGAATGAAAAGGTTGTAATGTAAGAGAGTAGTGTTTTTGTGAGTGAAAATGAGAGTAAAAGAAAAAGGAAGAGAAAGGGGGGGAGGATCAGCAGTGTAGAAACAGTAGATTAGTGAATAAAGTCAAATGCTAATAGATTACCAACTGAGAGGCTGTCAATCACAATGGATAAAATAACAGGGGGATATAAATGTAAGCAGCCTGACAAATGCTCTACACGTATCTCTAACACGCACACACTCAAATTGAGAAGCAATAGAGAAAAAATGAAAAACAGAGGTAAGAGTAGTTCCTCATTGAAAATACATTTCAAAAAGATCTTTCAAAAATGTCATTACTGCACAGTGCACTGAAATGCACTGCAAATAGGCCCTTTCGACATGTTCATTTTAGATATTGTGGTGACACGTTATTGGACATAATTCACCTCTCGTATTGTGTTGTTACAGGTATCCCCTTTAGTAGGGAACACCTGTAACTTCAGCTGCCATTCCTGCTAGCGCATCAAGCAGAGCAGTCATGTGTTAACCTCTCTGATATTAATGGCTAATAAAGATTGGAACTCCATTCTGAATACACCGCCTCCGACTCCCTTTTCACGGCACTACACTGGTGACCCTGACGTTTCCGAGAAAGTTTCCGGGAAATTAACGAGCATGGCTGAACGCCTGATGTGTTCGTAAAGCTGCCGGAACTTCTGGGAGCACGCCGCGGAGGCATGGTTCGCACACGTGGAGGCGCACTGCGCCTGCCGAACAGGGTCGTGACGGGGGACCTCGAGATTACTACCATGTGGGTGGCAGGCTGAAAGACTCCGCGTCGTTCCCAGGTTTGTGGTGTTATCGCAGCCCCCCCGCACCATGGCAAATATGAGGCGATTAAGGCCCTTCTCCTTAAGATCGATTTAGTTATCTGCTAAGGAGAGCCCCAGTTACGTTACATGTCAGAAGGCCTAGAGACAGCAAGCCCATCTCAGCTGATGAAAATGCTAAATCTGGCGTAGGTGGAGAGTCCCCGATTTTATTCACAAGATTCCTGGTCACTTTACCTTCCCGGGTCCAGACGGCGCAGCCAACCACACTGTCACGACCCCGTGCTTTGCTGGAGGAGCGGGAGCGTTTTTTTGCTTGCTACACAACAGCCAGTGCAGAAGAGCCGCGACGCTCACCCCATCTTGCAGTCAAGATGAAGGTGGGCGGAGGTCCGGACACGCTGGTGTCTAGCGCGTGGAGACACCGGAGAGTGCATTTTTCTCATGCACGTTTCGGGTCAAGCGCGCGAAAGAGATGCGTTGGCTCCCGTGCAGCTACAAACCCTCGGGAATAACGGAGGGCGCGATCAGGTAGTGGCCCTGAGCCGTCGTGCGCGCACGTCAGGGTCCTTTCGTTATCGACAGCGTTTCGGGGCCTGTTTCTGTGTGACACGGGCGCTCAACGAGTGTGGTTCCAGCGTCGAGTGAGACGGCGCCCATTGGTGGGCATGGGCCCGAGAATTAAACGGACGGATAACGTCGGTGCCCATTCGCACGTACGGCCGTGAGGCCTTATGTGCATCGGATGACAGCGTTTCCAGACTGGGATTTTCGGTGACAGGCGGACATTTCTTTTCCTCCTCGGAGCGGATTTTTTGTGTGCTCATGACTCTGTTGGGACGTTAAGAATAGACGTTTGGATTGGGATGCCTTAACGTTTTCTTCCCCTCGTGTGCACCACTTGAGGCAATGCAGAGTACGACGGGCTGTCAGGCTAGCTTATTCGGGGGAAGACACGTTTCTCAGACTGTTGCCGAGTTTCCGGACCTGTCCACTACCCACTTCTCTGCGCTTACCACTAAGCATCGGCGTGGAACACCACGTCCACTACCGAGGGGTCTTCCTGTCTACGCCAGGTTCCGGCTGGTTTGAACCTCTCGTAAGCTGGCCGGTAGCGAGGGCGAGTTCGCAAACCATGAACGCCTGGGTCATTTGTCCGCCGCTACCGACAGGCCTTGGGCTTCCCCCCTGCACTGTCGCTCCCCAACGAACGGCGGGTTGCCGCCAGTGTGGGGTTAACCGCGACTCAACGACTGCCACTCACGCCTGACCGCTATGCCGGTTGCCTGCACATTCAGCTACTTTCTGGCGCATCTGGCCGTACGTGTTTTCCGAAGGTGGACCTGGTGCGTGATACCACGCAGGCTGCCATGCGAACCCCTGGGACATCCAAGACGAGCTTCAGTGATAACGCGCTTTTGGACTTTTTGGAGTTCTACGGGATGCCTTTTGCGACTCACAAGAATGACCGCTCAGACGTTCCCAGCGCCTGCCTGGATGGATTTGGTGCTGCGGGACTGCGCGCGGTTGTTTTGTCATACGCCTCGACGACATAGCTCGTCACCAGCCGCTTCAGTACAGGAGCCACCTGTCCCACCTCCGAGCCCTTTTCACGGCGCTCATTGAACATGGATTGATCATCAGATCCGCAAAGTGACAGTTCGGGGTGGCTCTGACATCGATTCCTGGTGCACCGCGTCACTAGGGCCGGTAGCGACTCCTCTGCCAGCGAAGGTGGAGGCTGTTGCTGGCTGTTTCCTTGCGCTCACAGACGGTCCTCGTGAGTTTTCTGGGATGGTGACCTTCTCCCCTTGTTCTGGCTTTGTGCTCTCTCTCTCTTTATTATTGTCTTTACTCACCACGCGCGCCCCCCCCCCCCCTTCTCATCGCCCGGGAGCCCGACACACATCAGTGCGTCGGAGTGGCTTTTTGCTTGATCTTCCTCGCTTGTGTATAGGCTTTTGAAAGGCAATGACCGCTGTCGCAGCTTCACACGGTGACAAGCTAGAGGGCGGACGTCGCTTTTGGCTGAGGTCAAGATGCTGTGATATGGTTTTGGCTCAGTTGTCTGCTGGGCACGCTCCCAGTCCATTCTGACGCTCCATCTCGGAGTCTCTCGTAGTTTATGCGGCGGTAGTACTTTGCGGTGCGCTGCAGGTGCCGAGCTGGCTGGTGGTGCTTATATGTGTTGATCGGTAGTTGTTGTGGCGGGAAGGGGCGCTTGTATTGTCGCTGCCTTTTCAGCCGTGTCAGCTGACTAAAAGTACAGTCGTGTTTGACCGGGAATCCTCGGGCTTTATTTATGGCGGCGCTTGCTGGGTGGGCATCACGGTTTTAATGCTGGAAGGCGCGTGAATTACTGGCGTTTGTGACCCACATGTCCGCTCAGCCTGTCGCTCATGTGCAAAAGTGGCGCGGAGCCGTATGTGTGGCACTAGTGCACGGTAGCTCTTATTGGAATACATTTGATCGCGTTCACTGCGTGGATCGCTGTTAAGCACGTAGCGCTGCATGTCGAATCTATTGTGTATGCTCTTCTAGGGTTCTGTATCGGGGTCGTCCAGTAGGTGCGTTGGATACGGTTGATGTTCGCTATTTTTTGGCATGGTCTGTACGCATGTGAGTTCACGTGATACCGCTGGTGTATGTTTCCAGGCGTCTGGAGTGTGAGGCCTTAGGACTGCGCGTTTTGTGAGACTGTGGTGTTTCTGGGCGACCGCAGACTATTTACTTCTTCCTATCTGTGTCTCTACGTGGGCCTGTGCGCGCCCTTGTGTGCTCCTGTCGCTTGTGGGAGCGTCCGTTGGTGGTGTCAGAGTCTGTTGCTTAGCGAGTCCTGTCAAACCGTGTTAAACCGCATCCTTTCGCTTCGGGTATGCAGTTTTTTGGTGAGTGTTGGTGTGTCTATGCGAAGTTACGTTTTTGGAAAGGGATATATCGATAAAGGAGTGTGATGTGACTTCGCCAGGTGTTGTGGTAGGCTTTTCAACGCTGCTTATAGGTGTGCATTCGACGCACTTAGCGATAGCCCGGTTGGAAGCGTATGTTTCCTCGTGCCCGAGAGGATATGTGTTTGATCACGTCAACCATTGACCATGATGGTGCCATTGTCATTTCTCTCTGGTTTTCCTTTTCCTACGTCTACAGTATATGTGTGGACTGATGAACGACCCGATTGGCTCCTTCTTTTATTGTGGGAATATTCTTTGGGGGTGGGGTTGTGTGGTGGACTGTCTGGTTATCTGGACAAAATTCAACTTTCTGTTATGTTGTGTTGCCTGACTGAAGCCTATTGTAGGAGACCACGTATTAACCTTCAGTGCCTATTCTGCAGCGGCTATCAAGAGCGCAGTTAGCTTATCATGTTGTATATTGTAATCCTCTCTGGGCATGATTACATGCTAAGAAAGATTGGAAGATCGATTCCTCGGTAGATACATCCGCCTCCGACTCCTTTTTCACTGGACTTATCTTACGAATATTTCTCGCTTAACGACCACAGAGCTTCACTTGTGATGAATAATGTACTGTAAAAATAGTGCAGTGATTCTCATGTACCAGAATTCTTGAGAATAGAAATAAAAGACAAGATTATAACATCAACCTTCTAGGAGCAGGCATACACCTAGACGCTGCCGGTGATATATAGTCTCTGGTTGTTTTCTTGGGGTAATTGATTTTTACCATGTGGCTGGAGAGCACCATAATCCCAAAATCTTATTTGTCCCATGTGAAGATCTGAAATTGGGGTGTGGGTTGACGCTCAAGTTTTGTCTAAACGTTTGGTTCGTGTAGGAGCTTGGCTCTTGAGTGTAATCGTTTGTATCTAGAAACAGAGTGTTGTTTTAGTCATAGTATTTGTAGTTGCCGATAGGCTTGGTTGACTTGGTCTTGATTTATTATTGCTATGTCTATTGGTGGTTTTGTGGTCTTACATTTGTTATACGCTTATTTGTGTGCCAGAACTTTGGCGCATGATTTGATGCAGGCAAATGAGGAGCGCACACAGGTGTTGTTGTTATAGAGATATTGTGAGTGATGTTGAACAATGGAGAGAATAGTGTGATGAGATGTGAGATTTTGAGCAGAGC
>NW_011357338.1:292093-292922 GCF_000735185.1 Notothenia coriiceps
CAGCCAGACTGCAGATATCACCATGAGATTCACAAACCTGAAACATCATCCATTCTTCACTGCTGGTGATGACATTGTTGTCAGCTGCTGATACTGCTGCTGCTGCAGCAGTTGTGGCGCCTTTTTCAATGAAAATAACTTTCTAATATCTATAACTGTATAGGCTATTAGCTTAAAACTCGTCAGGCACTAGCAGAGCCATATGGCGCTGGGCACTAGGAAGGATCACTTCTTCTTCAGGGCAGGGAAGGCTACGCAGTACACGGGCTACTGTCACGCAGCGGCTGCCTCTCTGGTGGACTCCGGAACTGCACATTACTCCCGAGACGTTTTAAAAAAATAATAATAATAAATGAATGAGTGAAACATCCGGGGCTTTTCAGAAAACATCTGGAGCTTGAGCCCAAGTAGCCACCCCCTAGCGCCGCCACTGAATGGGACACATCGACGTCTGCACTCAGTGCCACGGACTATAGGCAACGTAATGTTACTTTGATCCGGTTACTTATGTTGTGGCAGATATTTAATTAAGCTTTCTTAACATAATAGTATAATAGTTATAATAGTCAGATTGCTCTGAAGATGGGAGGTGATGTTCTATTCATTTTCACGTTCACACAGTCGGTGATTTTGGCCGGCCGGGCCGGCCAAAATCACCGACTGTGTGAACGTGAAAATGAATAGAACATCACCTCCCATCTTCAGAGCAATCTGACTATTATAACTATTATACTATTATGNCCTGTATAGAAACAATAGCAATCTGTATTTCACACTGCTGGTACCGAGGAACTCTTAATTTAAAATATAAAACTCCAAAATGCAACTT
>NW_011357338.1:292941-297837 GCF_000735185.1 Notothenia coriiceps
CAATAGATTTATATTGTGCAATTTTCCAATCTCACATTGGTTTCTCATACAGCATCTCTGTATGTGTATTCTCTCTGTCCTAAACGGCTTGTTGGAGCTCCTGCACCAACAAGGGAAGTTCAATGTGATGTAGATTTCACTCAGATGGGTCCACTCTCCCGGTCCTGACTCCTGACTGCCAAGGAAGGAGAATGAAAGTGACATTATGCATAGGAAATGTAATAAAGGCAGGATACAGTACATGTTTTACAGGCTAACAGTATCCTGCCAGTATTTACCTAGTAAGGAAATGCCTACGCATAATTACACAAAACTCACACATACCCTTACGTTTGGCTCCTAAGTCTCACATGAGAAAAATGTGACCAAAAGTAAAAAAAAATTGAAATTACTTTTGGTAACATCCTATTTTATTTATTCTCATGTGGCCCTTGCCATATTATACATCCGTTCAACTTATCCTGTATGTTTTTGGTATTTTAAAGTTGCATTTTGGAGTTTTATATTTTAAATTAAGAGTTCCTCGGTACCAGCAGTGTGAAATACAGATTGCTATTGTTTCTATACAGGTCATTACGTAGTCCCGCCCATAGGAGACAGGTTCCTCCTGTTCGCCTATTTCCTTTTCTTTTTGATATCTAAAACAAATAAATCCCCTAAACGTGGAAGTTTTAGGGCTAATTCCGACCGCTAAAATACGGTCCTTTCTGCAGGAAAGATTACAACTTTTACACCAAACAGAGACAACGGGCCATTCTTGGGTGTAACGCATTACGGAGTTACAGTAATGTATTACCTTTTGCTGTAACGAAGTAATATAACGCATTACTAATGAAATGTGGATAATATACTACCCGTTACAATTCTCAGTAAGGCAGTTACAACTCATTTTAACCCGAAATTAAATGGTGTTTTATTTTTAAGAATTCACTAACATCGCGAGACATTCCGACACCAGATAAATGTTTTGCCGGTTGATTAGTAAACCTGGTATTGACCTAATCAGTCAGGCTGATCTTGATGAGCCTGAAGGGTGTTATTTTCCCATAATGACAAAGTCGCTGCACATTATCACGCTTATTACATGGCCAGATACAAAACAAACTAAGGACTCGACTCCCAATATTAATTGAAATGATTGCATTGACTAAAAATGATCTTATTTCTTCTGCTAAGAAAACAAAAACTCTCTTCCAGGTCGCACCGTCGGCTGGAACTGCGACAACAACAACTTCACGGCAACACTGTCCAACTCAATTCATAGTTTCTGATCCACTAACAAGTCCTTTAACATTGCAGAGCCCATACCGTGTTCCTGTGAGTGTTTACTTCTTGTCTGTCTTCTTCTGTTCATTTATCTGACGTCCAGCGCTCCGTCTTTTACCCTCTTTTACTTTCTCTTTCTTGATCCTCCTTAGCAACGGAATTGACCAATCATAATCGAGTATTCAACTAAGCCTTAAGGGCCTACACAGTTGCTGCACTAAACTACATTAAACTTTTAGCATTTAAAATACCTAGCCATTACTTTGCGGTTATTTTGGTGAAAGTAACTCAAAAGTAATATAAAAGTAGTGTAACTCATTACATTTCAGAGACAGTAATATTGTAATGTAACTTATTACTTAAAAATACAGTAATAAGTAATGTAGCCTAATACATTACATTAACCCTTACATGACATGTAATGTATTCAGGGCTGCCAACATTTGAGTCTTACATAATAAAAGTGTCACATTCATGAAACTTGCTCCATTCATTGGTACTAGTCCTACAACCATACCCTGAAAAATGCTTGAGGGTGGGAATAAGAGAACTATCTTTTTGGGTGGGGTGCATTTTATGACAGGCCTGCTTATCACAATATGCCCCCCCTTGCTATCTTACAAAATAAAAGTGTCACATTCATGAAATTTGCTCCATTTATTGGTACCAGTCCTAGAACCATACCCTGAAAACAATACAGTTGACATAAATGTTATGTTCTGGAATATTTGAACGGTGCAGTTAACATTTATCATAGTTTGGTCAGATATGATTAGCTAAAAAGGGTTCAGGTGATGACAGATGATAATGAATGCCTACTAACTACTAGTTATTTTTAAGCAAGTTACATTTATAATCCAGACAGACCTGCAAGCATACCCCTACTCTATGATCAGACAGTATGCCTCTGTAACTTGATGATGCATTAAATATCCCCTAACATGACTTGCATGTGCAGTTTGTATTTTATCAACTATCAGCAACCAGGGGATAAGTAATCTAAACTCCTTAATACCTACATCAATGAGACACATAATACATGCTCTCTCCTCCCTTGGGGTGCATTTTGATGATGTATGCTGTCAAAGGTTAGTCAGCGAAATTGAACGTACCACAGGGTGCTGCAAATAACTTGTGTAAATTGTGCGGTACTCTAATGGATGTTATTTATCACGTCTGTCTGTGTTTACACTGATCTTTTAGTGTCTAATTAAAAGCTATGTACAGGGATGTGTTCTCTTAAGCAAGAGGCTGAAAGGCGTGACATCTTATTTACTGCCATGCTGCACTGTGGGGACTAGTTAAAGGTGCTGACAGTGGCTCATGCTGCTCTAAATACTGTAAAACACACACACACACACACACACACACACACACACACACACACACACACACACACACACACACACACACACACATACAGCAGTAGATATAGATAGATAGTGCACAGCTGCCCTGTCTCAGGAGAGAGAGCGAACAGACTCACCACAACAAGACCACTCCTTACCTTATACATAATAATTAACTAACTGAAGGTATATAAAAGAAAACAAACAATATGAGTGAGTGTCAAAAAAAAGAAGCTGAGCCAATGTTATGATCAGTGTCCCAGCTCCTGCAAAGTTGCAGCCTGTTTTCTGGGATAAGCAAAGTGCTGAATCTCTGTTAAGGCTTTATATTTGGGCCAGCTTGGATTGAAAACGCATTGTCTCTTGACAATTACTCTACATTTTCCCCTCACATGGTCAGCTGTTGCAAAGCCAAAACCATACACATGGTTTCTGTTTCTCTGGGCACAATGCAACAGAATACTTCTCACTAAGTGTAGCTGACTCGTTACCATATGCTTCGGTGTTAGAGGGGTTGGCATAACTCTCATAATGCTCAACCAGATTCTCTTAAACATAAATAGTTTCTGAGAAAAATTAGCTGAATGTTTGATTATGGAGTTTGCAAAAACACAACTGAGGAGAGGCCAAACACGTTCTGCTTGTACAGGTTTGGAAGGGAAGGAGAGAAATTAGTTCTGGGAAGTACTGTTGTTTTTTGAAATTGCTCTCATCACACAGAGTTTAAAGATCAAAGTTTGAATAACTCCATTTTGGAAATACCTCTTGGGAAATGTAGCCCCCCTCTCCCCACCAATTGTCTATTGTCATCAAGTAGGGTGGCAGAACGCATGGAGTCACTTATGCTATTTCCTCTCATTACACCCTCTTCACACACAGTGTTAGGGTCAGCGAACAGAGGGCTAATTGAACTTTAAGATAATTTAAGAGAAATGTGCTACTAGTTTTCTCTCACCGCAGTCTGTCACTGGCATGAGAGTGCATATCCTGGCTGTTATGGTTTCATTTTGAAAGATTCACTCCTTTTTAGTGTTTGCTGGCAGTTAAAAATGTACTCTTTGTTAAGGATCCAGACAGAATAAGACCCCATTTACACGCATACGAATCGCAAACGAACCGAATACGATATCAAAAAAGTCTTCCGTTCACACGAGACCGCTCGAAAGCGCTGGAGACACTGTAGTACATATGCCGGGCCTGTAAGTGGCGCTGTACTTCTGCCACAAAATACACTAAAAGCAGCGAAGACCCCCGAGCATGGTTGCCATGGTTGCTCTTCTGTTTATGCCCCGCGGTGGATGTAGCAACATGTGGTTCATGTAATTCTCCATGTCCACTTGTTGCTGATGATTGTGGTAGAGGAGCTGTAGATTTTGCACTAAAATCTGTAGCATGGTCAGTAGCAGTAGCTACTGACCATGCTACAGCAGTGAGCAGCAGAGGTGGGGAGAGGCGGGGCTATGGCTTCATCGTTATCAGGAAATGATCGTATAGGGCACGGAGCCGTTTGCCCCCCCAGAGCGTTCCTTTTGCAGATCTATCCACCTTGGGACCCATTACCGTTTGCGGGGTCCGTTTTCGCGTTTCCATTACGGCCTCGTGTGAACGAACGGGCTATACGAAAGAGTAAAGTAGCGGATACAACCGTTTGCGTCCTCGTGTAAATAGCACCGAAGTCATCTGTTATTATCCTGCTTGGTAGTTTCTAAAACAGGGAGACAAAGGAATTCCCAAAGGAAATACTGTATTTTCGACACCTATGTTTGTATGGAGTTTTCTGGTTGACATCTGGGATCTTTAGTTATTTTTAAGAGATTGGCAAATGACCCACATTTAATGAACTAATACCCTTATGCCTAGATGGAAATGTTAGTCAATATGTTTCTTAGAATGTGATAAAAAAAGAATCAAATGATGCTTTCACTGTGCCAGTTTCAGGACTGACTGAAGGCAAAACATAAATGATAAAGTCATATTGATCTAGGATTATTGGCAAAAAAATGCAGTATGGGCAGACAATAGACATTAATATCATCAAATAATTTGACTTTTCTTGCAATGTTAATACAACACAGTAGTGTTACTCTAATATTGTAATGACACAACACAATCCTCCTTTTAGTTATCCTCCATGTGAGAATTGATACGAGGAGTGAAGCAGGCAGGACCCAAACGCAGATAACACTTATAATACCTTTATTTCAAGGGCTAATATATAACATGGACAAAAACACTCCACGGTGAACTCCTTCACCAACAAAAGACGAACCAACACTGAACA
>NW_011357339.1:0-2833 GCF_000735185.1 Notothenia coriiceps
TATTTACTTTGATTCATTCACAGTGCGGTGTAATGAGACAATAACAGGCTACAGATGCAGACACACAACACTATCAGAGACTGGATATATCCCCCCCCCTCTCTGGTCGCTGAAATGGGGAATTGAAATTACGGGCCAAAAGTTGTATTTACAAGTATTAAAAGTAAGCAGAGGACACCAAACCAACTGAGACCCGTCTGTCCCCCGCATCTACGCACTGTACAACACGCACACATCTACACACTGTACCACACACACCTACACACTGTACCACACACACATATACACACTGTACCACACACACCTACACACTGTACCACACACACACATCTACACACTGTACCACACACACCTACAGCTCCTAAAGCAGTATAATCAGGCTACAGCCGTTGTGTATTTTATTATGTGAAGCACTAAATGGTCTTAGAAAAATATCAACTCTTTGTTTGTAGATATCTACTAAACTACAGCAAATAAAGAGAGTAGGTCTGTTATACTGAGTGATATATATTATACACACTGCTCTGCTTTCTGCACGGACCTCACAGCTGTTCTCACTGGTAACATCGCGTCGCGATGAAAGCAGTTAATAAAATAATATCCAGGGGATGCATGCAGAGCTGTCATTGGCTGAGATAAGTCCGGCCGTGCATCACGACTCTTTTAAACATCTATGTTCACGGAAATGCATCCACGAAGCCGTGGAGGACCCATCAGTGTATCCTCGGTTATAGCTCCTCCAGAGAGCCTCCTCGACGCTCGATGCTCGGTCCTCGATTTGCATTTAGAGAAATGAGATGTCCTTCAACATGGCGCGCCGAAAACCATTTCCGGGTCACTACCGGAGGACCGAGGAGTCGAGGAGGGGAAATTAGAGTATTGAGAAACCTCTAAAGTTTCTCCCTCACCCCATCGCCATCTGATTGGTCATCTGGATAATGACAGCTGAATGCAGGCCTTTTCATGTCACATGGTTGCCTGGAAACCAGCGAATCTCAAGACTTTGAGAAGTCAGAAATCTGGCCTCAGTCAAGTTCCAGCATGTCTTTTAAATCACAAATTGGAGATTTTGAATATAATACTATGGACAGAGTCAGGCTAACTGTCTTCCCCTGTTGCCAGTCTTTATGCTAAGCTAGGCTACTTAGGAAAACACACACCACTTTTATCATATGAACCCAACATTTAAAGAGTAATCGCTCTGTGAAAGACATTCCATTTGTCATTCTAAATGGGTCAATCTTTTCTAATCATTCATAAAATGGCCAATGTAGAGTAAATGACAGTTTTACAAACACATAACATTCACATAGAACCCATTTTTGAATTTGTTTTCCTTACATGATGCATATATAATAGAGAGATCTCTTAATGTAAATCACAGTAAAGATCTAGGGAATAAATTGTAAATCATATTCTCTGCATGCCTCTGAGCTCATGTCATTTCATTTAAATTAAGATATAAAGAAAAATAAGTTTGGGATTATGTTGTCTTGTGAGAATGGTAAGGTTTAAAGCCTCTTACACACCAAACTGATAACAAAGAACACGTCCCGACGGAACATCGCCTCACGTCGCCTCACGTGGTTCGTACGTGCAACTTGGCCGTCGGCTGAAGTCTTTGCGGTGTGTTCCAGTGCATGGCCAAAACATGGCCAAGACGCAGGAGTCGTGAGGCGACGTGAGCCGACATTCCGTCGGGACGTGTTCTTTGGTGTGTAAGGAGCTTAAGGAGTTTAAGGATAAAGTCAATGCACTGTTTTTACAGATTATCACAAGCAGGAGTTCCAGATCAATCTTTTATCTTTTATTTTTAGAGGTAAAACATAACAAATCTAATGAGTTTACACATAATAGTTTGAATTCAGATATACCAGCAAAGGCATTCATCTTAAACATCATAACTATAAGCATAAGAATGTAGAAAAAGTAAGTATATAAACTACTAAAACTGCTTTTATAGATTGATATATTCCTTGGCCCCGCCCCTCGCAGTGATTTCCCTGGCAGTAATGCAGTGGTGTTGCAGGTGGAGCTGGCCCTCTGGGACACGGCGGGTCAGGAGGACTACGACCGGCTGAGGCCCCTCTCCTACCCCGACACTGATGTCATCCTCATGTGTTTCTCCGTGGACAGCCCCGACAGCTTGGGTGAGACTTCCTCCTCTCCTCCTTAGTTTCACACACATTCTGTTTGCATCTGCTCCATGTTCAACTTGTACCTCTTGTGCTCGTTGCAGAGAACATCCCGGAGAAGTGGACTCCTGAGGTGAAGCACTTCTGTCCCAACGTGCCCATCATTCTGGTGGGGAACAAGAAAGACCTGCGTAATGACGATCACACACGCCGAGAGCTGGCTAAGATGAAACAGGTCAGTCCTGTATGGAGCTCAATCCCATGCCTCTGGAGTTCTGTATACATCAATAATATCTACCTAAGTATGTACTACAAGCTATCCTGCATGTACAGTAACGTTACTGTCAGATCAAACTTCTTTATAAATGTACCCAATATCAGATTTCTGTGTGAACCGGTCGTAGTCCTGAACTGAGAAAACACAGCACAGGGCTGTACAAAATAAAACAATAAGAGTTTAGTTTCATGAATAAATAGGTGCTCAGTTGGCAGTGGTGACTGGTCATTGGGGGCACAGCCCCACCTAGTGTCAGCAGAAAATATTAAAATAATAATTACAAAAAAATGCAAAAAAGATTCTTCTTAAAATATATTTTACGATCATGTTTAATCATCTGATTCCTCTGTACATTGCTGTTTTAGTCTTTGTTCTTCTAATTAGTGTCTATAGTGTGTGCCTATTGAGCCGTTTAGAGCTA
>NW_011357340.1:0-2646 GCF_000735185.1 Notothenia coriiceps
AGTACAACTTCCAGTCAGTCTGCCTCCTCTTTCCGGAGCTGGGAGAAGTAGGCTACTTAAGTAGAAGTAGAAGTACCAGAGTGTAGGAATACTCTGTTACAAGTACAAGTCCCGCATTAAAAATGTTACTCAAGTAAAAGT
The DNA here is from genome assembly GCF_000735185.1 of Notothenia coriiceps. Taxonomy (NCBI): domain Eukaryota; kingdom Metazoa; phylum Chordata; class Actinopteri; order Perciformes; family Nototheniidae; genus Notothenia; species Notothenia coriiceps. The sequence goes on from NW_011357340.1 coordinate 142, forward strand.
ACATGAAAAATGTAAGTACCAAAAGTAGTCGTTCTGCAGATTGGTCCGTTTCAGAACAATATATGTTTTATAATTATTGATAATGAAAGTGTTATCAAAGCTGGTAAAGGTGCAGCTAGTTTTAAGACTTTGCACACTGCAGGCGGGTGAATTTACTCCAGGTGGAATTAAAGTCTGATTTAAGACTTGATTATATTTCACATCCTTAAATCTGTAAAGTAACTGAAGGTATTAAATAAATGTAGTGAAGAAAAAGTACACAATTTAACTCTGAATTGTACTCTAGTAGCATAAAATGGAAATACTCAAGTAAAGTACAAGTACCTCAAAATTACACTTAAGTACAGTATTTGAGTTAATGTACTTAGTTACTTTCCACCCTTGCCTCTTTCACAGTGTTATTATTGCAGGAGGTCTTAACATGTGTTTCTGGTACAAGATATACAAATCAAACCGTGAGGAATGTCAATGGTCCAGGATAAAACAAGAACTGTACGAATACATGGTGTAAAAAAATGGATCAAAAGGACAAAAACAAAAAAACATTTACTTGCTAAATTAGACAGTAAAAATCTAATTCGCAATACCCAAATTTAGATTGAAGTTGAATACTTTTCTGCATTGTTTCAATAGAGGAGAGTTGTGGTTTGTAAGGCTACTTCGTTTTTTAACGACCAACCTGCATTCACTTCCTCTCCTCACACACAGACAGTGTTGGAAGAAGAGCTTGTATTTAGTGAAAGTAGTAAAACCAAAGTTTGGAAATACTCTGTTACAAGTTTAAGTCTGGGCATTCAACATTGTACTTATCTAAACAAGTATAACCATCACAAATATATCAAGTACCACACTTAAAGTTCTCATAATGCATAAAGGACATTTTTGGAATAATATATATTCTACCACTATCATAATTAATTAATGTGCTTTTTTTAGCTGTTAAAGGTGGAACTAACTTGAATGACTTGTTATACTGCTAGTTATAATAATACATAATACAACATCATGATTCATTACTTGATTATATATTTTGTAATTAATAGTGGCAACCTGCACAGTAATTCATCGTGTCAAATAAAGAAGTGGAGTAAAAAGTACACTATTTGAGTACAAGTATGAATTTGCTATACTAAGTGAGGTAAGTACAAGAGCCTCAATATGCAACAGTGGCCTACTTACTCAGACATTCTTGGTGAGTTTATAGCAGTTTCAGAAACAACACAAATACAGCTGTATCCCTTTCTCTACTTTTAAATTCAAATAGTATTCAGAATAAAATATCTCCACTGATAAAATGGGAATATTTCAGAAGACCAGGCTTGCTACAATGTTGACACAGGGCGCAACAATACAGACGAAATTCAAGGGTCCTCATCCTATAACACTTGAGATTATGGACATTTTTGACTATCCAGGACTAATCCCTTGTCAGTGACCTGTGAAGGACATCACCCAAGGAAGACGAATAAAACACTGCCTTAGGTAGCAAATAAGTTCACTTTTTGGAAAATATTGACATCTTCCTTATCAGCACCAGGAGCACAGTCTAATATAAATGGACTGGTATGAAGATGCAAGGTAGGGCACAGGGGCGATCCAAATAATATTCCACTCAGATTTATCATGGATCCTCTTCTTAGCTGTGCCCTGCAAAAAACTCCCTGCAAAATATATTATGAAGAAGAAGAATCGGGAGGGATGAAACCCTCTTTAATGGTCACACATGCGGAGCACACAGCACACACAGTGACATTTATTCTCTGATTAATTTCCTTCATGATACCTAAACTGTCGCTAGGGAAAGGATGGAAAAATAACCATAAGAGAAGAAAAGAGGTCAAAAGACTGGGAACAGCAGAAGAAGACAGACAGGAAGTAAACACTAAAGGGAACAGCAGAAGAAGACATACAGGAAGTAAACACTGAAGGGAACATGGTATGGGCTCTGGCAGTGTTTAAAGACAGGTTAATAAAGGAAAAGAAACCTCGAATAGACTTGGACAGTTACAGAAAACCTTATTCAGTGTGTGCTGCATTTTACGTTATGTTGTTATTGCCGTAGTTTCAGCCAGTTTTACACAATGGAACGGATCATTTCTTCTTTCTGGAAGGAATACAATATTTTCTTTTCTCACGAGAAGCAAAACGATTGGTGTTCTTTTTTTAATGTATTTCTTCCTTGCTGAACATTTCTTCTTTCTTAAATGCAGTGGGATACACATAGGACGATGCTCTGGCGTCATCACCCTCGCTCATTTGTCATATGTTTAAGCCATATGTTAAAACTTTTCTCATTCTTCTTAATATAGACTATATTTAAGGTGGATATGTGTTGACTTTACTTAGCAGATCTCTGTGACAGGATATCTTTTTTTGGCTTAGTGAACGTGTGATCTGCTCCGATCAGGAGCTGCAGCACCCCCGGTCTTGTAACACGGAGCCCGTTTCCTAAACCATACTAAATATATGTCTGCATAAAGCTGAGTAATGATCGGTCATAATTAC
>NW_011357341.1:0-7306 GCF_000735185.1 Notothenia coriiceps
CCATTTATTAACATTTCAACAAACAAGTTGCATATTTGCATAACGTATTCAAGTGTTACCATTTAGTGCAATAGTAGCTACAGAACATGTACTGTGCTGTGTAAACTGTACTGTATCACATAGCGTTTCAGACACACAAACTTTTCAACTTTCAAACTTAAACGGTGCGCACGTACCGGCAGTGATCTACAGCAGTGGTTTTCAACCAGTGGTACGGGGACAAACTGTCTCGCTCTCGTAATGTCTGTCTGTCTTGCTCTCGTTCTGTCTCTCGTACCACTCTCGGTTCCACTTTTACTTTTGCGCGCTACCTGTCTCACTCTTTTCCGGCCTCCAGCTTTTCCTGCTGGAACCCGCCGCTTAAAGGTAGGGGTCCGCGGACCGTCCATAGAGCCCATAGAGTTAAAGGTGGTGGCCGTTAGCTGTAAAAATCCATAGATTAGCCGCACCGTTATATAAGCCGCAGTGTCGAAAAATCGGGAAAAAGGCGCGGCTTATAGTCCGAAAATTACGGTACACAGGTTTCAGGAATCATTGCACATATTTTAATCAAACAACATACAGCGGATTCCTATTACATTTTTTTAATAACTGTATTACAATTTATCAGCTATACAAAATGTTTGGCGATCATCACTTATTTGCCTCTTCACTACCATGACATCTTTCAGAAAAAAAAGGAATTACGGGAGAAAGTTGGGGTAAATTAGAAACTTAAAGACAATTAATTTGGGTTACCTATATTATTTTAAACATTAAGGTTTTCAGAATTATCGCAAGCTTTAATGTGTTACCCTCAACAGTCCTTATTTATATATGTTATTATTAATGTTTTACTTTTGGTTTTGTATACTGGCATGTGTTGCTGTAAGATGTATCGTTATATATTTAATGATATTCGATATATTGCAGTTTGTTGTGCTCTGCTGAAATGTGTAAATGGTACAAATGTGAGAGAAGAAGAAAGAAATAAATAAATTTGCAAAAATAAATAAATACACAAACAAAAAAGCAAAACAATAAATAATCCTATTTCCCTTACTTGGTACTCGAATAGGAAAAACAAAGGTTCCTCTTACAGCTTTTGCATTGAACAGTGAAAAGAGGTTTGATGTGGGGTGCTACTGTCTGTACAATAAGCACACTTCCTACAAGCCTCAAACCAGGTTAACATAGGCTTACAAGTTAATGTGTTGATAGTGTGAAACCTGAGCTGCTATGTGATGTGCTCTGCTCACCACATTTATCATGAGCTTGACTACAGCCTTCTTTTACATCCGTCATCTGTGAATAAAAGGGCTTATTTTGGTAGTTTTGATCCTGTCAATTACTTGAAAAGATCCCTGTCTTACTTCCTACAACCTGAATTCAGCAATTTAACCCATATATGTTAGTGTAGGATGTGACTATCTACAGGCATGGCTTAATTGGACTGATTCTGATTAGTCAATTTGGTCTATTTTTGTTAGCAGAAAGGTGCAAAGGACACTCCCATTAAGGGACTATGGGCAATCTTATCAATCTGCAGAAAGAATTGCGGTCATCAGCTTTGTCCAAAAACATTAGTTTTCCTCCATAAAAAAAAAAAGTAGTTTACTTTTTGAATCTTCATTTTTATATTTAAGGGGAGTGTGAAACCTTGGATTAATGATGGCTTGCCTGTCCCAGGTAACGGAAAAGAGAGCAAGAACAAGGAAACGAGAGAAGGAAAGAGGTAAAAAGACTGGACCACAGAAATCAGCAGAAGGCGGCCAACAGGAAGTAAACACTGAAGGGAACATGGTATGGACTCTGGCAGTGTATTTAATAAACGTGATCATGTGCAGCAAGCTGGTCATTATAGAAAAGGGAACCGCAAGAGGGTGATATAAAATGACCGGCTTGCTGCAATAATCCCTTATGTAACATACATACTGGGCAGAACAGTCAAAGGTCTGAATTGACTATGAAGTGGTTCTTACTTGATGAGAGCTGTCCTGGGTGTGTCTTTCTGCTGATCCCCACTCTGAGCACCATTGGATGATGGAGGACCCGGAGAAGATGGAGGTAGGGTGGAGGAACAGGAGGAGGGATGGGTCTGTCTCAGCGGGCTCCTGCTGTTTAGAAGAATATTGAGGGACTTGACTCTCATAGGATTTTTAAGGCTGTGGTTGCTCCGGCGACCGGCCCCCTTGCCAACGGGTCCTGTAGATGTCCTCCTGAAGGTTTGCTCGGATCTGGAAATAAACTCCCAGTTTTAGTCGTAGGCCTAAGTAACTTTCCTAATGGCTGTTTTTTTACTGTCAGTTGATTTCTTCTTATTTATCAGGAGCAAAATGGCTACTGCTAAGAGTGTGGCTGAGGTTCCTGTCCAAAGCAAGAAACAGCTGTATAAATCCTAAAGAATTAGAAACCCCAATGTTATTGTTCTGATAAAAGCAGAGTAAAACAACTGGCAGTTTTAAGTAGTTTTATAAGTACGCAGGTTTTGTTAATTACTGATCTATTTACTAGAAATAATGTTTTTTTATGACTTCCCTGTTTACCTTCTTTTCTTGCTGGGAAATGTAGAATTCTCTATAACTTAAAAATGGCCTCATATTTAAGCAAAATCGGCCCACCAGGATTGAAAATGCCTGAAATGGATTAAGTATCCTTAATAACCCTAACAAAAAAATTACTCCAATATAGTCCAATCAGCCGAGCCGTTGTTGAAATATTGTTCATATAGGTGGTTATGCTAATTTAGCAAATTCACCCAACATACGAAAGGTAAACTCCACCAGTTTCTAAACCCTTCTAAAACAAAACTTGCTCAACAATTCCATGCTGGCAATTTGACTTAAATGACAACGGATAAATCATTTCAAAAAGACAGAGTGCCAGCTTGGAAAGAGCAGAAATACATATATATTGGTCGTAAAACATGAAAGAGTATAGTAAAATGATCCTTGGGGGACTTTAATGTCGTATGTCTGGAAAGAGCATAACAAGACAGATTTGGAGTCCTTATGTGAAGACATTGGATATTAGCTATCCAAGTATCTGAGTGTATAGAGAGTATTTCAACCTGCTGAGGCAGGCAGGAGGGCAGGGGGAATTCTGAACGAAGCAGAAGCCACGAAAGAGCACAGAGCATTCCTCCTCTTGCTCACTCCATGTTTTGTCTGCCAGTTTCTTAACACATTCAACATGTCTGACAATAATTCTAATGGAGACAAAAGCAGAAGATGCTCAGACAATACAGTACAGCAAGAGATATGTCACACGGTTATGGTATAATGTCAAGTGGCCGTGGTATTCAAGCATAATGACCCTTAAGCTCAGTGAGGCCTGAACTTTGACCCCTCAGGATCCACTTAGCACAAACTCATATGATCCAAGTCCTCACCAGGGGATTCAATTGTATGCTTCACTTCACAGTTCTCATTAGTACTGCTTTCTTTTGATCACCACCAGCTGGGCGTAAACAAGTAGGTCTTAACTCTAACGTCCGGCTTAGCTACGTCCGACTTAGTGATTCGAATTTACACAGAGTGCACCAAGCCTGACTAGTCTAGGTCGTAGCTGCGCCTGGTCTTAAGATGCGCGTCCACGTGAATACACGCAAAACAGTAATTGTTGCCAAGCAACACACGTCTACATAATGTAACACTCAAACTCCTCTATTCAGAGCAAGCTAAGACTTGGATAACGAAGTCATGGATAACGGAAACCAAAAGAAGAGAAAAAGAAAGAGGGATTTTACAGAGCTACAGCGTGAACTGGTGGAGAAAGAGATCGTTCGTGTGCAGGTTGAGACCGCAAAACTGAGAGCGGAACATGGCAACATTGAGCTGGAGAAGACTCAAAATTATAATTCTTAAGAATCAGCCAAGAATCACTGAAGAAGACAATTTGTCATTCACCATTCTCTAATCATATTTGTTGTACTTGTTTTTATCTCAATTTCATGTTAATATTTCTCCAAATGTTGTTATCTAATGTTCTTGTGTGTGCTTTTTGAATAATAGGCTATAAAACGGCCTAATAAAAATATGTGGTCACAATGGGAGCTTATTGAAATGCAATTGCAAAAAAACAGCGTTCATATTACAAATATACAGGGCTATATGTTGTTTATTATGTGATTGTGGTTAAGTCATCCACCGATATCTTCAAGGATGCCAGGAGGATTTTGCTGCTTCTTCTTGTGTTGGTAAGTGAATATAATTCACGGCGCTGGAGAGCCAAGGAAACTTGTCTAATAGCCTGACATGCAGTTGTGCGATGAACATTAATCATGTTTTAAGTTACTATGGATACTAGTCTCTCTTTCCGATTTACGCCTGCTCCATACTAGGCGTAAAAGTTACACCCGGGCGCAACGCATACAGGGCTTAAGTCTAAGTGGTGCACTAGTCATAACTTTAGTTTGGTCTTAACCTTCGGTTCTATGTCGGACATAGAGTTACGCCCAGCTGGTGCACTCCACTCCAGGGGCCAAATGTTGTGTGATAACTGGGGCTCTTTCCATAAAGCTGCATAAAGCTGTAAGACATATTCAAATAGAAGACACTAAGGTCGGGTGATTACAAAAAGCCTTTTGAACTAAAGGGCAAAGCCAGTTTTATTATTTATTCCATGTCTGAAATTAAAGTTAGGCTGTCTCTGTTTTTACATCTTGTGATGAATGTCCTAGTGTTTAATATCATTGTGTAAGCTAAGTTTATTTTGAATTTTATTTTGTACATTTGTGAAAAGTGTCTTTGAGTAAAAGCACTTGATGAATAAAATGTATTATATTATTATTATCTAATGTATTTCTCTTCCACCTGCATTTAGTGTTCCACCTCTCACTCACTTGTCCAGGTGTCATTGTTTGAATGTTCTCTTGGTAAGGCGACATGTGTTCTGTCCACTTACATTCTTCACCACAAGTTGGCACCCAATTATAATAATCCTCTTGGTGACCCCCGACGACCCCCAATGACCCCCAGTCTGGTTAAAACAACCTAAACCACTACACACAAAGGCTAATTCTGTGAGGAATGACGAGTATGCTTGAAACATGCTTGTATACACGTGCATGTATACGCATGGAGGGAAAGGCGCTCACACACACAGAACGCTAACACGTGAGTGACAGCCTTTTGTTTGGAGCGGTGTGCCTGTCAACATGACGATGAGAGGATTAGGAGACTCTTGTGAAATACTGAGTGCTGCTGAAGGACCAGCTGCTTTATTACAAAGAACAATACCTGAAGACATGGTGGAAACGTACAATTTTCTATTGGTGAAATTAGTTCTACATGAGGTGCAGATGTCACAAAAAGAGTAACTGACTATACTTAAATAGATTGTGCATAAGGGTAGATGGGAGGACAGTCTGGAGCAGTGTTTCTAGGCTGAATAGGTTTGGAGGCTTGAATATCTCAATGTCTTGTAAAGTCCTTGTAAATGTTTTCAATAAAATATATCTCGAGTGAGCCACACTGGACAAGATGTCTGCGTTATCCCTGTATTCTCTATAGCGAAAAGCATAAAACACAGATCTTGATCTTAAGGAGGCAGTAGCGCACCTTCACTAAAAGGTTATGAGCCATACAGGTCAATAGAGAGGCGAAGTCACGCCCATCTACTTCCGTCCCATGGGACTTTATTTCGGAAAAATTATGTATTGAAGTCAATGGGGAGAGAAAGATTATCTTTCGATTCCGTTTTGAATTGTGCCACGATGGGCAGAGGGAATTCTTTGTGTTAAGAGTTACAGTATAGGCCTGTGTGTAATATTTATTTATTTGGCGTTATGCACGAGTCTATTGAAGTGACTTCAATAAAACAAATCTACAAGCCTTAATGAAGTTATACTTAATATAGGCTTCGTCTCAATCTATTTAAGCTCAGTAACAAGATCATATTTGAACAGAATTTGTCCTATTTGTCAGGGTCATTTTCATCTTCCCGAACATGTTGACTGGCACCAAATATTAACGGCAACGTGGTCTGAAGGCTGACACAGTATTTGAGGAACAGGTTAAGTCAATAGCTTGTCATTACCAGTGTTCTTTCACTGTGCACAGTAACCTACAGTTAAAAACGAAGTTTTGGACATGTATGCTCAACTCAGTGTCCTGCACATTTGTTAAATAGTTATTTGTTTTTACAGGGTATATGCAGGAATCCTGAAGTCAAATTTAAAACCTTTTAAGACCTTTTTTAAGAGCCTTTCCATACATTTTAAGACCTCATCGCAACTTTGAGTTCTAACCTGTTACATTGGCAACACACTTTACTATATTGATTGTAAGATAGCAAAACTAAACAGAGTGCAGACAGACTACTGAAGCCTCCTTTCCAAATGAACTTCAACCTCTCTGTGAAGGTCAGGTTTAATGCAGTATGCTGCTTTTTTGCTTCTGTAGACTCTGTGCTCTTTCATTCCAGTAAAACTCCTCAGAAACCATTAGAAACCAGTATTTGACCAATAAACAAAACAATTGAAAATATGTTAAACTTTGGTGAGCTTCAGCGGGGTAATGCCATATAGGAGCTCCCTCACGAATACCCAGGGGTTAAATTGGGCTGGGGCTGTCCCGGGCTAAGTACTGGCACATAGGACGATGCTCTGACGTTATAACCCTCACACATTTGTCATATGTTTACAAAAAAGGATATATATGTTAAGACTTTTCTCGTTCTTAATATAGACTATATTTAGGGTCTATATGTGTTGACTTTACTTTAAAATAGCAGATCTCTGTGACCGGATATAGTTTGGCTTAGACCCCGGCCCCACAAGGACGCATACGGTAAAACGCATACGCAAACGCAAAAAAGGCTTCCGTTCACATGCATTCGATTCATTAACGTGTCCGTTCACACTAGACTGGAAATGCTGGAAACGATGTAGTACATATGCCAGGCCTGTAAGTGGCGCTGCTGCCGCCCGAAATACACCAAAAGCAGCGAAGAAGACCCCGGAGCATGGTTGCCATGGTTGCCCTTCTGTTTATTCTCCGCGGTGGACGGCGTGTTCTCCTGCTGTATATCTCTCAGGTAGTCCACCAGCAGATGAAAAACACCCACATCTCCGCCTCTTCCAAGGAACGAGGGGACCGTGCGGCAGAGTTTCAGTTAAAAAAAAATTTCCGCCGGTCAACATGTCCGTTAAAGTTTAAATCTTCCGTACAAAATTAGAAAAGTGCCGGTCAGAGGTCTTCTTTGTTATTTATTGAGCTTTAAAACAAATTGATAACGACTCTGTTCTCTGTATAATAATATAATAATATTTCATAAACGGTGACTGCCTCTCTTTTCCTCCCCCTCTTCTGACAGCCCAGCAGCA
>NW_011357342.1:0-6630 GCF_000735185.1 Notothenia coriiceps
TCAAATTCAAACTTGTCAGGTTTATTGTGCCCCCTTCCAACTTGTGTCTACACCATGTCTTTTCTAGAACTCTACATGTGTTACTAACTACACAACACAACTACATACATAGTGATGTACATACAAGACTCAATATGCAAGAGTACAAGTCTATGTGTTCTTGTTCAAGAACAACAGCATATTGACATTGTCTGGGTGAAGTGTTGCTCTTTCGGCAGACGCCGTGACGCCGTATACCAAACAAAGGAGTTAGCTTAGCTACACTACCAAATATGGCAACCAGCATCCCACGCTGTCAGTGTCCACTATGTCTAAGCCAGCTTCCCTTGACGTCACACAGATCTCGCGAGCAGTTGCGATATTTTGCGAGACTTCGTGAGCTCAGTAATGGCCGCCATATCAGAAGCCAAAACAATGTTTTTCGTTTTTTCTCAGCGCAAATTTCTCGATCTATGGAAGGTTTTAGATGGTTTAGAACACAAAGGAGAATATACGTAAGTACCGGTTCCTGACGTTCCGGTTTTAACCGGACTTGAACCGAAACTTTTTACAAGTCCAGTACCGGTTCGGCGTACCGGTACGCAGCACTAATCACAATGAATTATGCTGTGCCATGGGACATCCTGCACAACCCCACAATCTTTTAACAGCACAAGCTACTGCCACAATAGCCATTTTCTGTTAATTCAACTAAGACTTGAGAAAAAATGGTCCAAAACACTTCCATTCCAATGGCTGCAGTTTCAAAAACCATGCAAAAATTAAACACAAAAGTGCCAAAACACAAGCAAATGAAGAAACATCAATAGAACCGTACCTGGATAGCTAGCTCACATAGCTTACCTAGATATTTAAAAAAATACTTATGTTTAGTAAACACTGCGCATGTTTTGTGAAGTTGGTGAAGATTGATCTTCATTTGTGTGTTTTGGCATTTTTGTGTTTTTACATTTGGACCGTTTTTGAAACTGCAGCCAGGGGCGCCATAAGGGGGGGAAAAGTTAGGACGATTCTAAGGGCCCGTGACTGACGGGGGCCCCAAACATTTTTAGAACATTAAGAAAAAATGTTTAAGTAACCTTTCATCAATCATGAATAATTAACATTAATATAACGTCATATTGATAATGTACTCACTAAACTTACGATTCATTTTAAGGTCACATGTCATGTTTTTCCGGTTATTACCCCGTCCCCTTGTGCGTTATGAAGGTTTTTCTGCATGTAAACGGTGTGCAGAGTCAAAACCCTCAAAGTACACCCTGTAGCGAGTAAAACTCTAAAACAGAAATGACCTCCCCAAAACGCCTCGTTGGTGAAACGTCATCATGACGTCATCATCCATTTGATTCTTCCGGGTACGTGCTTACGAAAGCAAGTACCCGGAACTAAATGGGCCAATCCGTTGTGCCGTTACATTACGTCCGCGGAGCCGTTACGTTAAGCCCCCGCTGATTGGTCCAAATTGACCAATCCACACACACACTCAGTGCAGGCAGCCCTGCCGATTTCTGCTGCAGGCTGATAACAGACAGTTGGGATCGCGCAAAATTCTCTCTGCAGACCCATTCTCACAGCGTTTATCAAACTATAAACCTTTTTCTTAGTCAATATCAAGCCACACTTATTGTTTTTATTTCGGCTGTGACTTTGTGTGTGTTCAGGTTGAGTTTGGCTGTGTTTGGCTGTGTATCGCTAAACAAGGAAATCACGGAGGGGGGGGAGGAGCTGCAGCGAGCCGTNACTAAAGTGAACTTATTGTGAGCTAATTATCAATTGAAAATAAACTCATAATCAACTCAAATTCAAACTCGTCAGGTTTATTGTGCCCCCTTCCAACTTGTGTCTACACCATGTCTTTTCTAGAACTCTACATGTGTTACTAACTACACAACACAACTACATACATAGTGATGTACATACAAGACTAGAAAGAGTACAAGTCTATGTGTTCTTGTTCAAGAACAACAGCATATTGACATTGTCTGGGTGAAGTGTTGCTCTTTCGGCAGACACTATATCACCATACATACAAAGGAGTTAGCTTAGCTACACTACCATATATGGCAACCAGCATCCCACGCTGTCAGTGTCCACTATGTCTAAGCCAGCTTCCCTTGACGTCACACAGATCTCGCGAGCAGTTGCGATATTTTGCGAGAATTCGTGAGCTCAGTAATGGTCGCCATATCAGAAGCCAAAACAATGTTTTTCGTCTTTTCTCAGCGCAAATTTCTCGATCTATGGAAGGTTTTAGATGGTTTAGAACAAAAAGGAGAATATACGTAAGTACCGGTTCCCGACGTTCCGGTTTTAACCGGACTTGAACCGAAACTTTTTACTAAGTCCAGTAGTACCGGTTCGGCGTCTAGAACTCTACATGTGTTACTAACTACACAACACAACTACATACATAGTGATGTACATACAAGACTCAATATGCAAGAGTACAAGTCTATGTGTTCTTGTTCAAGAACAACAGCATATTGACATTGTCTGGGTGAAGTGTTGCTCTTTCGGCAGACGCTATATCACCATACATACAAAGGAGTTAACTTAGCTACACTACCAAATATGGCAACCAGCATCCCACGCTGTCAGTGTCCACTATGTCTAAGCCAGCTTCCCTTGACGTCACACAGATCTCGCGAGCAGTTGCGATATTTTGCGAGACTTCGTGAGCTCAGTAATGGCCGCCATATCAGAAGCCAAAACAATGTTTTTCGTCTTTTCTCAGCGCAAATTTCTCGATCTATGGAAGGTTTTAGATGGTTTAGAACACAAAGGAGAATATACGTAAGTACCGGTTCCTGACGTTCCGGTTTTAACCGGACTTGAACCGAAACTTTTTACAAGTCCAGTAGTACCGGTTCGGCGTACCGGTACGCAGCACTACCTTCATATGATGTGCTTAACAACATAGAGAATAATGAAAACAGTTAAGAAATACTATAAACAGTAAACAAAGAATACAGTTTAAAGAGAGATTGTAAATATCCATTAAAAAAGAAAATCTGTTTACAGTCCTGTTTGCAATCGGGTGTGAGAGATGTATCCATAGTCATCTTTATTTTGCTCCTCAATGCACCGGATTGATGCATTTAACTTTAAATATTTCAAAAATATCTCCGAGGAGCTGCCCCGGAGTCCCCTAGAGATGTTAGGTCCACTCCCCACTTGTAAAAAATAGCACTTACCCCTGCTTACACTATATGCCGTGAGCTGATTATCGAGCCTTCATTGTAACGAATGCGTACACGGTACACTTATGTGCGTAATTCCAACTGTAGCGCCTGGTACTTAATGGGAAACCTAAATGTTTGAGCACCCTCTGAAACGTCATTCACGTGTGAGAGATCTGGAATTACCTGCTTATGCTTAAACAAGTCTTGCAGGTTTTAGCTGTGAAAGCTGTTACTTGAGAAGCCGATCATTCGGGGGAAGTCCAGACTGCAAGTGATCCTCAGGTCAGTGAGGGGTCGACTCTCTCGTTTTGTGTTCAGGGGTTGATTGTGTTCACACTGGTCGAGTAATTCCCCCCCAGCACTCGTCTTGATCATCTACGCCCTACGTCCGCGCTTCATGGCCCTTCCATTCCAGTTCTTTCTTTCCCAGTACGTAGCCTAGCTTAGCACACTCATCTTGCTTACCTGCGAGTTTCTCATTTATTTTCTTTATTTCTTCCACAAACCATTATGTGAGCTTTACAGTGCAAATCCACATTTTAGGAAGTAAGGCTACGGTTTTAATGGTATGTATAGGATCTTTACAGAGGATGTGAGTCTGTTGGTTCTCACTGTCCGTATTCTGCTTTTGTTTTCTGTCTCCGATAATGCATTGAGATATTATATTTCCTGGTTTAGGCTGAGAGCTTGAGGCAGTCAGTCGTAGTGTTGCAGTGAGAGATATGGATGTGGACTCGTGAAGCGTGCTCAACAAGTATCGTCTGTATATTAATCCATACTTGTCGGGTTGTGTTTGTCATCCTATACGGAACATCGATCTCGACGGAAAAAGAGAGATCACGTGATAAAGAAGAGATGTGAACGTATTGAACCATATCCTCCATTCATCCAGGCTATTCTACACTTGTCAGTCTGATCTTAAAATGCAAAATATTAGTCTTTTCCATTCTCGTTTCAGCTCATCTTCAAACTTTTAGCTGCCAATGTTTCTCGTCTGTATGATGTATTTGGATTATCAATTATCTACAATTCAGGGAGACTTCGCTGGTGTCAAACAGGAAAGTGAAACTGGATGGAACTGGATCGGTAATATTTCCATAAAAAAAACAGTCAATTTGGACTTAAAGCTTTTCTTTAAAATTATAAATATGATAGATGAAGAAACATAATAGTCCACATAATAAAACCAAAAATACAAAATAATTAGTCTCTCATACGCAGCCCATAATGTGCTGCGATTGGCTGTGTTACTATTACAAAATACAGAAATAACTTGAGGCTTTTCATAATAATTCCAGGCGTCATTTCTTCTACTCGACCGAACACCCCTCCATTTACATTACAGAGTGAATCCTAATACACTGCAACAGGAACTGTTCCAGATAATTCAAGCACAGCAGTTGTGGACCGTATTAACTTATCTGTTATTTATCGATTATGGAATTTGTTTTCGTGTTGCGAAGACCCTCATGTTTCATAATGACTTCTAGAAACGCAAGATGTGAAATGACAGTCTCAGAGTCCTGTTTTTAATAAAGTCGCTTGTATACCTATGTTGAATGTTGGTCTAAACTTGTGAGGCTAGGGAATTGAATACAGCGTAACGACGAAAGGTTGCATTCTGCAGTGACATGACTCGCTAGCTAGTTAAGAGGGGACGTGCACTAGAATTTTTGGAACGGGGCTATGCTCTAATGGCGAAAATGATAAGGATGCCTCATGTGTCCTGGCTCTCTCTCGTCTTTATAAACAAGCGCCTCCACTCTCTCTCTCGCCCGGAAAAAAAAATCACCAGAAACCTTTTAAACAATTCTAACTTGGTTTTTAATGTAAAAGGTTTGTCTCATTACATAAAATACTCTAAACTGTGATCTATGTGCAGTGCACATATGTCAAGGACATGCTTTTTAATATCCATGCTAAATTCGTTATTCAGGTACATTTTTAGTTGTGCGTGTGTAGATACACTATCTCGCGCAAACATATTAATTAAACATATCTATATGTTCATGTGTATTTATATATAAAACTTGTTGCGGGATGTTACCAATTCTGTATTGATTTAATGTAGTTGACCCTTTGTTTAACAATACATGCTTTGTTGTATCATCCTGCAAATAGGAATATACGCGGATTTACTTCTAATCTCATAGGCTAATTTAACTCTAATCAGAGACAATTTCTGTATTGAATAGAATTGCTTTCACCTTATGCTTATCATTTCTTTATGAGCGCAGTACACCGTGAGGTATTATTCCTTCTTTATTGAGTATTCCATAATTTAATAACCAGAGATGGTCAAACTTTAGAGTGGCAGAAATCCTACAATTGAAGCGGACGGTGAGTGTTCTCCGTTGATTTTGGCCTGTCAGCAAACACTAAACAGTGATTTTTGGTCATTGACCTGCCTTCTGGCAGGATATGATTTTATGTCTCTGTGATGAGAGGGTGATCAAGAAAAGAGTGAGCGGGCCCCACCGAAGGGAAGTTGAGAGGCGCTGTGTCGTAATAAGCACAGAAAACAGAACACATCCAAATTATTTATTTAGGTGTTTTTTTTTTGGTAATATAATTCGACTGGCTGTCTCACCTGCCGGTGGGTTTGTGCAGGAAAGGAGTAAAGTCCTCCTCTGTGNGCGCATGTTTTGTGAAGTTGGTGAAGATTGATCTTCATTTGTGTGTTTTGGCATTTTTGTGTTTTTACATTTGGACCGTTTTTGAAACTGCAGCCAGGGGCGCCATAAGGGGGGGAAAAGTTAGGACGATTCTAAGGGCCCGTGACTGACGGGGGCCCCAAACATTTTTAGAACATTAAGAAAAAATGTTTAAGTAACCTTTCATCAATCATGAATAATTAACATTAATATAACGTCATATTGATAATGTACACACTAAACTTACGATTCATTTTAAGGTCACATGTCATGTTTTTCCGGTTATTACCCCGTCCCCTTGTGCGTTATGAAGGTTTTTCTGCATGTAAACGGTGTGCAGAGTCAAAACCCTCAAAGTACACCCTGTAGCGAGTAAAACTCTAAAACAGAAATGACCTCCCCAAAACGCCTCGTTGGTGAAACGTCATCATGACGTCATCATCCATTTGATTCTTCCGGGTACGTGCTTACGAAAGCAAGTACCCGGAACTAAATGGGCCAATCCGTTGTGCCGTTACATTACGTCCGCGGAGCCGTTACGTTAAGCCCCCGCTGATTGGTCCAAATTGACCAATCCACACACACACTCAGTGCAGGCAGCCCTGCCGATTTCTGCTCCCTGCTGCAGGCTGATAACAGACAGTTGGGATCGCGCAAAATTCTCTCTGCAGACCCATTCTCACAGCGTTTATCAACCTATAAACCTTTTTCTTAGTCAATATCAAGCCACACTTATTGTTTTTATTTCGGCTGTGACTTTGTGTGTGTTCAGGTTGAGTTTGGCTGTGTTT
>NW_011357343.1:0-14205 GCF_000735185.1 Notothenia coriiceps
AAATATTTTTTTGCCCCACTGTATATTAATGCAGGTCTAAATGCACACTAAACAGATTGCAATCAGAAAGAAATATTATTATCTGGAGGCTGTCTGTCTGACATTGTGAGCAAATCTCAGCAATGTTAAAATACACTGTTCTTCTACAATTCTGTAAGTAAAGCCCATACGCACACACACTGAGCGAGTTCAACTACCTCACATCATTTCAATACCTGAAATCATATGTAGTATTGTACTCCATTTTTAGTTTTAAACAAACTAAACCACTAACTTTCAACATTCAGCATATACAGTGCGCCCCACCAGAGATTAGACTGGTCCATTGCTGTTCAACATTATCGTGCTAGTCCCCCTTAAAGCTTTAGTAAACGAACAATACAATACATTATGATACGATGTGATATGAAAGGTTACTATATGTTACGAAAACTAAACAATTATGCTAAGAACAATACGATATTTAGGATACGATACAATACTATAAGAACAATACGTTGCGATACAATACGAAAAGATGGGATCCGATACTATAAGTATACAATACAATATGCTATACTTCATTGTCCCAGTAAGGACAATACTGGGAATAGTGATGTAATCCACAACCACACTTTAAATGATATTACATTACATTTGAGTGTTGAGAAGCTTAATGGACATAGGCAGGAATTAGATTTGTTGCAGTTCAGCCTGCTATAGGGAGCCCGGAATTTTCTACCAGAAGGTGGAGCTGGAAGTGGGATCAGACACCATTTGTTGTAATCGACTGCTCATAGATGTTATTTTCAGTTTTGAGCCTACTGATTACTGTTTCGTTAATCTTCTTTCTACCTACTCGACCCTCTGAGCTTTGGATACAACCATAGAAATCTTTCATGACTGTGAGGGGATTGACCTTTGCGGCAGAGTTAGAGTGACAGGCTGCTCTCTGCACTGAACGGAGGGTTTCTAACACTGAAGCTACAAACCTGGATGAACTGACATATTTAAACGGTTCTGTAAAGAAATGTGTGTGCCGCTAAAACCTTCTGCCCAAAGCAGGGTTACGCTCCTCTTTTCTGCATTCAACACACAAAAGGAGGGGGTGCTTGTGCCTGCTCAGAATTCTACGAGATACTCAGCTTAATGCTCCCGTGATTAAACGCCGTCATGTTCCAAACCACATCAAGGATTATTTCTGAAACGGTATGGAGCTCAAATGCTTTTTCTCTTGCCGGTTTACCACAAGGTGAGTTCCTTTTTTTATTCCCTGCTTTTTTACACATGCTCTCTCCAGCACAGGTTAGCTCTGAGTGTTAGCGATGCTTGCTAATGTAAACAAAGACCATATTAGGTCCAAAACAGTCGGGCATTGTTTCTGATAGCAACGTTGCTGATAGTGCCGTTGGTCCACAATTCCAATATTGCGTCATATTAGACGCAAATCTGGATCAGCTCCGTTGTACCCCCTGTTTTTAGAGATTTGGGTATGGAGGAAAAGAGAGAGGGTTTTATTTTCTGACACTTGGTGAGTTCCCTGACACACCAGGGACACATATTTATGTATAAAAGACATCAAAAAGTGCATTTTGCATGATAGGTCCCCTTTAAACAACTAGGGAGTAAAATAAAGTAAATGATTCTGTGGACGGAGCACAGTATTTACATTTGATGTGTTACTTCCTGTATGACAAACCCTAACCGTTAGCCATCCACCAGGAACCAGCTTCAGACATTCCGGAAAGCTGGCCTAAAGAAGTTTGGCAATAGTTTTGAAATGTACCTGAGCTCATGTTGACGGAGTCCACCCTCCCCACAGTGGTCAGCTCATCAAAGTGTTCTGGATGAAGGGGGGTGGTGCCGTTCTCTGATCTCTGCAGGGCGGCACCGTCCTGAACCTGAAGGGGTCGATTATGGGCGTCCACGAATGAGAGGGGGATGCAGGCGATACCTGAAAGAGCAGGGGGAAATGGTTGAATGTCCAAAAGAGTCAAATCTAGTTAGCTCCATTTTAACTTCTACATGCTGAGTCACAAATGATTTGCTTTTGATCACAATTATCCAAAAAAGAAATTTCCATTCAGCCTTGGCATTGTTAGACAAACATCCATTTAGCTGACAAAATATATGATTTGGTTTAATTTCCATGGTGCCACCTTAACTGTGTGTCACAGCAGCCTAGATTTTACACACACACAGTAGAATCTTAAACAGTCTTAATGTCCATTGTTGATGTTTGGATGCTTCAATTTGACTGGCTTTTATTGCACACATGCTTTTCGGAAAAACGAAACATTCCTGCCACTCCTAACAAAACATGCCACAAATGAGATACAGTACATTTGGCTAAATCATTTTATTTATATATATATACAGTATAATCAACGGATTGGGGGACAGAGCCTTCTCCATAGCTGCCCCCTCCCTCTGGAAGTCTCTCCCTAAACACAATGAAGACAGCAACAGAACTCAGCTTTTTCAAACTGCTTTTAATGTTGAGTTCATTATTTTGTGTGTGTGGTTTAATACAATATATAAGGGCTCTTTGAGTACCGGTACTATAAAAGTGCTCTATAAATACATGTATTATTTATTTATGTATTATTAATTGGCTCTAGTCCTATCACTGTCAAGGTCTGCAATAACATTGGTGTTTAAAAAGTCAACTGGAATTCAGCAAACATACTAACTGCGGAGAGCAGCTGAGACACGCTTTATTAATGCGCTGACAGAACAAAGGTGACTATCAGAGTTATTTCACGCCGGGAAGGGATCAGGTGACATCAAATGCACTTTGTTCTGCCGATGCTAAAACTAATGAGATGTAGTCAGAGCTTTTTCACACAGCAATTAAAAAATAGTTAGACAGAAAGTCTAAAAGCAGGAGCAAGGAGCAACCTGTTCCTCGCCTCAGTGTTTATGATTAGACAGCCAAAGGCATAGAGGTCCTTTGAAGATCTCCCAGTACTATCTATCATGTCATTTTACCTGAGAAATGGATTACATTGGACACATGCTGTTGGCCCATCAACATTTGGTACTGGTCCAGTAAAAGCACAATCATAGTCTATTGGCAATTTGAAACACAAGCACTCACAGTGTAATTAGGGGTGCGTTTGTTTTCCCAATCGGACTCTCTACCCTTAAATGAGAGTTTTTTTGTTCAAAGACAAACAGTTCTCTACATGAATTAGGAAGAGGGTTAGTTTAAATACATGAAAATACAACTTTCAAGTCGCTATGTATGTATACAATTATAACATTTAAATATAATATTGTGATAGTATAAGAGATGTTTATGATGAGACACCATAGTAGGCTTGCAATGTAACAATATGTTACTGTTTTTATGACTTTTTCATCACTGCTTTTATTCATTTGTTTCTATTTTAAGAGAGAAGCCTGCAAAATGTCATTGTACACAAGTATAACGACAATAAAGACCTGAGGTTACAGCAAAGAAAATGAGACGGAGGTAAAGAAAGAGTGTATCAGGCTCAGATAAGAAGAAAAGGGTTTGAGTTTGAATGTTTTTTTAACACCTGCCTCCTTTGAGCTCTATTTCATGGCCTGATAACACAGGAATCATTTATTTAAAAAAAATTGTCAAACCACTTAAAAGGTTTTGATTTTCTGTTAAAAAGCATGGGCACTTCTCAGGAAGGGGTACTGTCAGTGGCTGCTGAAATTGTATCGAAAATCAAAATGGACTAGTCCCTAGTGCAATATTCAAGTTGCAGGGAGCACAATGTTTGTTAGGCAAAATATGTGGCAAACACAAACAAAGCAACACATACACCCCCCTCTGTTAGATCAACTACCTCAAAACCCATCTCTACTGACTTGCTTTCACTGAATAATTGACCACCAATTCACTTCTTTTCAAATGTCCACATGTGTTCCTTTAATTTCTGTGTTGTGATTGAAGTAGTGGTTGTATTGTGACGTGATTTAGTTTTCCTTGTTACTTTCTTGCTATTTGTACAATATGTTAGCAACCCCTTGAAAACGACATGGTTCATCCCAAGGGGTTAATCCTACATTTCAGTATATGCGCTGTCATTTATTTGTGTCTTCTGTACACACACACACACACACACACACACACACACACACACACACACACACACACACACACACACACACACACACACACACACACACACACACACACACACACAGGGAGACTGGGGGCTGTGATTACCTTTGCCGCCGGTCCCCTGGGCTCCAGGTTTATTGTAGAGGTAGATATCTCTGTCGGCCAAGTCTCCGCTCAAATGAAAGTAGTGCTGCACACAGAACAGGAGGGCACCAGTCAGCATTTATCTCAAACATCACAATGAGACTTGCCAAAGTGATTTGACTCTCTGCCACAGGTTTCCAGAATGGATCCCTTCTTGATCACTTTGTACAGAGCTGTTTGCGGTGCACTCACAGACATCTATCAGTGCAGGGAGGCACTTTTGAATGTTCAAGCAGCAACGCCTTACTTTTACAAGTCGACAAATCTAGTTTCAGGACTTAAACCAGTCAGACTGTTTACTTTGGGGTTTTATTAGCCAGACCGTTACACTGCTGCTGAGACATTGATCTTGCAGCAACAGTTTCTGGGATGATGCGAGGTAGAGCTATAACAAATCAGAGAGCTTCAGAAAAAAAAGGCCAAAGACTTGATCTGTTCTTTGTTTCAAATAAAGAAAATCTCGGTATACATTTGTTCCCAATGCTTAGCCAGGATATCTGTTTTAGGCACAGTAAGAGCATTATTGTTTAGCTTAGAATAGTAAAACAATTGTGTTTGTTTGTTGATTAAATAAACAATATATATATATTAATTTAAAGAGGCCCTTATATGTGGATTTGGGGGTTTTCCCTTTCCTGTAGTGTGTTATAGGTTTTTGTGGCTAAAATCCGCCTCCATTGGACCCCTTTGTTTACTTCTGTCACATACAGTAGTTATATCACTACGTAACACTCAAGTTTCTATTGGCTAGTGGGCCAACCCATTATTTGGCTAATGGGAGGGATATCTCTAAGCAGTTGACCAATCACAACAGAGCTGGCCAGCTAACCAATCAGAGCAGACTGGGCTCTGGTTTCAGACAGAGGGTGAAAAGAGGTGCTGCAGCACAGGCAGTATGAGAACAATAAAGAGCTTTTTGAACATTAAAGCATGGAGACATGTCACAGGAGAGACACTACATACTGATATGAACCTGTAAATGAGCAGAATGTGTCCTCTAACTCAATAACATTGGGTAGGTGTGTTTTGTACCTTGAAGTGGTGTGCTGTGTTGCTGTCCGTGTACTTGGGTACGTGCAGGAAGATGAGGAGGTTCTGCCTGAGGTAGTGAGCCACAGCGGGCAGCCAGGGCAGACAGTAGGGGGGGAGGCTGAAGGTCATCACCTCGGTGGCTGGAGACCCTGCTGGCTGGATGAACTAAATACACAACATTTTATAAAGGCTATTATCCAAAGCAATTTCCATTAAAAGTGATGTCTGATTGCCGCAGTGAAAGTAATAGCAGCTCAATGTATGTACCTAAAACATATTTGTATTCAAAGATTCCCAATCATTTTAGAATCATTTTTTGCTTTCCCCTCAATTTCTTCTCTACAAATGTCCCCATCGGAGCAGTTTACCTCCACATCAGCTGGTGTGAGCTTGCAGTTTCTCACAAGCATGACAGTTATGATGTCCAGGGTGTTCTCATCCAGGCGCTTCCGCAGGAGTTTGACCAGCTCGTCTGTGATCTCTGGACCTGAACACAGAGGGAATAAACATCTCTGCATCACCCTCATGTTGAAGAAACACAACGGTTCTGCTTTCAAAAAGTGATTGCAGTTCAGTATCTAACGGTCTTAGCATGTTTGAAAGGAAGTGTTCTAACAGCATCTGAAGCGTGCTTCCCAAGTGGCACAATCGGGAAAAAGGATGGGGCATTTGAAAAGTCCCAGAGAAAAAGCAAGAAAGTAGACCTATTGTTACATTTATTCCAACTTTCAACTTAGGTCAAAGCTTTTATTTTGTATTCTTTTATCATACACAACATTTTGCCATCCAAAAACCTTTGGTAGGAGATGCAGCAAAAAGGAATTGAGCAGAAAATGTGTTGTTCAGGCTGTAGGTCAAAGCGAGCCTTTTACATCCTCAGACCAAATTTAGGTTAAGAAATAAAAGCAAATGGAAAACCTTAACTGCCTAGTATTGGAGCTTTCCACTGCATCACTCAGATGTTCTATCTCGGTTGTTATGGAGAAAGCTCAGTTGCCACTATATGACTTTGAAATATAACGGCTAAGCAATCTCAAGTGAAAAAGATATCTGTCTCCCTCATGTCAGAGAGCTCTTGAAAAATATAGGTGATTTAACTTGATTTAATTACTCAAGGTCAAGAATGTTCTTACCATCTAACAATGAAAGGAAATAATGTATTAATTAATGCCTCAGAGGGTTTAGTATCTCCTTCCAAGTGTTGTGTAATCAACTTGATATTTTCTTCTGCTGACAAAAGAGTGATGGTGTACTTACAAAAACACACATATTCACACTTCAAAGAGTGTCTTAACACAGCTCACCAGTGATGTTGCAGAAAAACAACCCGCAGGAGTTCAAAGTACAGTTAGTGGGAGAGCAGAATAGGAATTTAATTATCTGTGCTTTTGAGAAACTGCTGACGTAATCCCAGCCGGTAGAAAGCAAAGGTTTGGCCCTAGTACAACAGTGCCATCTAGGCATCTACAGGAGAACAGCAGCCTTCTCCTGTTTTTATTACAATGAATTAACTTTGGGTTGAGAACAAGACCAATAGCAGGAAACAACAGCAACATAAAGTAATACGGTGTACATCAAATAAGGTATACCCCATAATATAACTTAAGTAGAAATACACATAATTGTTAAGGCAGTATGAGGGCTTGACTGTGTGTGTGTGTGTGTGTGTGTGTGTGTGTGTGTGTGTGTGTGTGTGTGTGTGTGTGTGTGTGTGTGTGTGTGTGTGTGTGTGTGTGTGTGTGTGTGATATGTGCGTCCGAGCCAATGGGCTCCGTGACCCAGACAGGAAGTCAGAGAGTGATGATTTGAATCACTATCATTCTTAACAACACTGAACATTTAGCAAAATCAGCAGCATAATACAGTGTTATTTCATAATTATCTTTTCTTTATCCTATTCATAATTGTTATCCTATTTTTTTTATAAATACTTGATATAGTAATTGTGCTCCTTTAGCTTGGTATTGGAGTTATTTTTTCCAATTTTTTTGGGGGGATTTTCGGCAGACATTTGACATTCAACACAGCAGTTATATGTTTCTGTAATTGTGAAAAGATAAATATCTACCCTCTTCACCCCCCCTTGTTGGTCCTTGTATTAGACATTTTTAATACAATTATTTAATAAAATGATTTAATATAAGATCCAATAATATGTTATTTTATCCTTTGATGAAACATTCTTATAAACAATTTCTTTTTTTAATCTTTTATTTTATTCTAATGTAATGTGATACTTCCCAACAGCATGTCTTTATCAAATATGTCAGTAGCAGTAGGTGACACTTGCTGTCAGTGGACCCAGCTACGCTCTCTAAGAACAGAGTGAAGTTAAACAGCCTCTAACTCTGGCTGTGTGTGCCCCCCCCCTCCACTGAGAGCTGCTGCAGGCCTTCACTGGTGTTGACTGCCATCCAGCTCCAAATGCCTCCTCCCATAACACCAGGAGCAACACGATTAGCTGAAGGCATTTTGGGAGTTACTGAGAACCATTCATGCATGATCCGCCTCGCTCTGCGTTCTGCCTCCTCTACAGCATCACTAATTATACACAGATCCACAGAGGACCGTCTAATACCACTGTGAAATGTCAATTTGTGTATCAATCGCACGCTAAGTTTAGAAGTATTTGATCTTTATAAAGCTGTATTTTATCAACATCCTTATTCCCCTGTCAGTGATTCATTAACATCTAAGATTCTACAGCCATGCAAGTGGCCATGAAGAAAACCAAATTGTAAGATGGATCCTCATGCTCGTCCTTGCAGGAAATTGGAGTTAATAAGATGTAAATGGAAAAATGAGAAGCAAACTAGAGGATTTGGATTTGAATTAAAAGAGGCCCTATTATGTGCTTTTGGGTTTTCCCTTTCCTGAAGTGTGTTATATAGGTTTTTGTACATGTCTGCAAACGCTGAAATCCCAAGGTTCCCTCCAGAGGGAGTTTCTCTCTGGAGGATTTGGAGAGTTAAGAGAATTTAATAATGTCAAACAGACTAATGTTGGCTATATGTGTAATATAGCAATGCTTGCCTTTTTAGTTAAGCGTGGAATTTCTTTCAGATAAAGGTACAATTTTCTTCCTAAAATAAACGCATTTTTTAAATGATAAAATAAACTAAATAAACTATGTTCCTCCATGTTAGGGAACCATTTGTGTAGGTATTCGACCTTCGACACAGTTCATCATTTTCTCCTCTCACTGTCTCCTTTCCCATGGCCTAGTTCTACGGCCTTGGGTATTGCTGCTATCTCTCTTAAGGAGGAGCAGCTTGGGCGCATTGTTGTTGTCAGTCTATGACAGAGCACCAGCCGCCATGAGGTAGTGTACTGTTCAAGGACGTAGGTTCCCTGGCGCACATTCTTTCCTATGGACGAGAGCTCTAGTTAGATTCAGGGTCCATAATCGTTTAGTCTCACTGATGAAGAATGTTGATTATTACTCTCAGAACTAGTACTAGACCTCGAGCTGCAGAAAGAGTTCTTCAGAATTGGTTTGGCAACCGCTGTGTCAACTCGTGACAGACCACCTGTCTTGTCAACTCTTCGGCCGTAACTCCAAATAAACCGTCAGTGTTTGCCATCAAAGCTTCAGCTCTCCTCGTGTCTCTCTGAGTCCTGACTCTCCATTGCTACTATAAATCTCTTTATCTCATATCAATAATATAAATCCTTATCATCCCTTGATGTTTCCCTCTCACCTGTGTGTCCCACTCCGTGCACCAGCAGCAGAATGTGCTTGTCCACCTGTCCAACTGGCCGAGAGCCGTCCAGAGACGACCTGGAGCTCTGAGGACACACACAGCAGGGGGTCAGCTGTTTGGGTAGCAATACTAAGGCAAACTAAGCATGATTACACTGACTGACCTCTAACAAACAGCCCGCTTTGGGTATGTTTCAGAGCAGTTTCACATTTTGTGTTACCGACTAATAAATCGTGTTTTCTTGTTGGAAGAGGTGGCAAGTGGAGGCAAACATTGTCTGTATCCATTTTAATAGATTTATCGGGAATCACACATTTATTTTTTGATTTATATATAAATGAGTATCTTCAACAACTGTTTCAAAGGAATTACTACTTAAGTTGTATTGTATTTTATTTCTATTACAATTATTAACTGTAAAACAAGAATATATGCATGTGTGTCATAAAAATATTTTTGGAACTATATTTTTGGCATTATTTTACAAACACAACTTATTTGTGTGCCTCAAAAATCACGTTTTACATATAGGAGTTCTTCCTTTTGCATTATAATTAAATTAAGTCTGATCACACTCCGAATGTGATAGCTACCGACAAAAAAAGGCTTTGTTTGTGTCTATGGTTGCCATCATTAAGCTGTCTGTTACTTTTAGTGTTAAAGAGCAAGTCCAGTCAAGTTCCAAGTATTTTGAGGACAAGTCAAAGTCAAGTTTAATGTCAAATCGAGTCTTCATGCAGTTAAGACTCAAGTAAGTAATGCCTCATTTTGATTGTTTAAATTGTTTGCTTATGAAATACACATGCCAACAGCACTTTTGTGAGTCAAATGCATGTATTGTACGTATAATAAATGTGGTAACTAACCATAAGATCCTCAGAAATCAGAGGCTCCTGACTCCGAGCGAGTCCTATGGACCGAGTCACGTGTAGGCTTCCATCCACGTCAGAGTATTTCCCGGTCAGGGACGTTTCACAAAGTCTGGAAAGATAAACAAATGCATTTACAGCATCCTGGTGAAAGTCAAGTAAATATAATGCTTTGACAAGAGTTCCATCCTCTGCCATTTAAAACAAAGGTCACCTCTCACTATCCTATCCTCATCTCTCTTATCCGTCCCCCCAGTGTGTTTCTATCCTTTTTATCTGAAAGCCACTCTGACTAATGTACTAATGTTTCTAACAAAGTAAATGATAGCAAACAGTGAACACCAAATACTTATCTGACAAGTCACAGGCAGTATTACACAACTAAATGATTGCTTGAATAAAATGGAGAAATTGAGACAACGTTAAATGTGCTTTTGTTGCTGCTGTGTACAAGCATGGCCCATGAACTAAGTGCCTTGTATTATACCAGAGTGTATTTCATGAAGAAGAATGGGATAACTAACCAGGATCAAGCTGTTTTTAAGGATATGTGTCCCCAATGCTACAGCCGTTTAGATGAAACCAAACAGAAAGGCTTCTATTTAAAATACAAAATACAAGCACACACCCAATCTAAGGGTATTTAAACAACACTTCCGTTGATGTGTCATTATTTAATTAAAAAAATAAATAATAATAATTAGCATAAATTGAGTTAAAGCTAATACATTGAAATTAAGTAGTCTTAATTAGTAGTAATTATTATTCCAGTGCATTTGGAAGCACATATATGGAATGGAGTACTATAATAATAATAATAGTACATTAAATTAATATAGCGCTTTCAGTACTCAAAGTCGATTAAAAACCGAGTCGATTAAGAACCGAAAGGTTGCCAGTTCAAGTCCCGATTCAAAATACGGACTGAACACAGCCACAACGCGCTGCCACTTCTATTGCTAATGCATGTATTTTGTATAGGTCATTTTTGAGCATGTGTTTATGTGTGTATATAGACCTATGTGTGTAATGTAAATATACTAAATGAGTGAAGAACAGATTTTAGCTAAAGTATGTCTACCTCCTTTCTTTTTCTGATTCTTGATTTAAAAAGACTTAAGTTCCACAATTGAAGTCGGTAATTATTGCAGCCAATGTCACATGGCGATGAGTGTGAAGTGACCATGACTTTTCTCAGCACCTCAGTATATAGAGACTGAGCTAACCTCTAATATGAAACAGAATACCTTGTGGTCAAAAATGTCACACAATGAGTTGTCTTAATCCTCACAACTACATGGTCGTTCTCTTTCTTTGTTGCTTCTACATTTAAAGAATCCCCAACCCTTCTGAAGTTGTGAAAAGATGATTTGATGATAGTTGGAGTGTGTGTGCAGCATTGATACACTGTTCCCTCCTCCCCCCCCCTGGGAAGCTCTCCCATCTGCCTGGGGGATACACCAATGGTGTTTACTCACTCGGCTGTGTTTGACAGCAGTTCAATTTGGAGCCAGTTTAATTTCCTTTCTGCTATATTCCTCCCTTAAGACCTTTTGTGGGTTTATTTTTGTTTCAGGAGAAAGAAAACACTGTGCGGCTTTAAAGGTAAGCTTTAAGGTGAGCCTTGCCAAAGCCTTACAGCTATACAAGGGTTTTATAAAATATTGTGTGTCAGGGAATTTCGGTTTGAAATTCAGCATAATAAAACTGTGTGAACAATACGTTTGCGCCACAGAAAAAAATAAATGTATCCTGTAAGTCATAACTATGACTATAACTATGACTTACTATCTCATTATTTCGACTTGCCATTTCATTATCATGACTTACTAAAGTACCTCACTATAATGACTTTCTTTCTTATTATTTTGACTCGTAATAATGAGATAGTAAGTCATAATAATGTAACAGACTAGTTGAAATGTTGATGTTTTTATGTGTTTTATTGTTCAGAGTTGATATCAGATTAACAGATTGTCAGCGAACATGTCACTGTTTTGACAGACAGTTCTAGTGAGCTGTGGCTGTGAGGTAAGGGGAAAAGGTAGTTCTGATTGGTTGCGAGTCGAGATGGAGGGAGGCTCCTAGAGTTAGACGGGAAATGCTACCAGAGATCTAGCGGTGTGTATGTGTTTGAGTAAAGAGTAACTAAGTTCTTTGTTATGGCGTGGTTACAGCCGACACTAACCTGTGTTCAGTGACTAATACATGGGTGATTAAAAGAGATATAAAGTCTCATTGAATTCCTGTGGCGAGAAGCTACAATAATGAGATGGTAGGTCATTATAATGAGATAGCAAGTCATTATAATTAGATAGCAAGTCATAATTCTGACTAACAGGATACATTTTTTGTGGCACAAATGGGCTTCCACAGAAGAGAGACTGAAGAGGTAAATATAGGAAGAATGACTAATGATGACAAAGTGTTACCTGAGGTAGAAGACTGATTTAGTGGTACGCTCCTGGTACACAAACATGTTCTTCCTGTTGACCACGCAGAAAGAGTTGAGCACAGAGCGCAGCGCCTGGATCGCTACAATAGAGAGACAAAAAACATATGCAGAGGTTTAGTATACTTGTTTTGAGAAAAGGATCATCGTTATATCAAAACACAACAAGGTGATGTCACATGGGGTGTACGGAGTACACTTTTTTTTTAAATGAATCTGTCAGTTGGTTTGTTTTCCATATGTTCTTCACTTCTTGCAGGTTATAAGCAGTGGTGGCGCCAGGGTATGGCTGGGGTAGGCTACAGCCATACCAAGAAATGGCTTAGCCCCACCTTAGCCCCACCATGAAAAAATATGTTAAAGTAAGCAAAATAAAGTCCGCCAACTCGCGGAGTAAATTGCACAGACAGCAATTAGTAAGATTGATTTCAGTAGCCACTTGTCTGGAAATACCGAAGACCAGAAACGGGTTTGAAAACTTTTGTCACGTAGTGATCGTCTTCTCAATAGAACATCTTTGATAATGTCTTCTGGCCAATCAGAATCAAGATAACGGCGTGGTGTTGTTGCAGGAAGTCCCGACGGAGAATACTTTTGCGGTAGTACATCTCAATACATCGATACAAAATTACGTGTTGATAGAAATCAACACGTAATGAAATAAGACCACACGGGGCCTGTGGCAAAAACGACACTGCACCACACCGCGTGGCAGTAGGTTGTAGGGGTGCCGGAGTTCTAACCTTGGGTTGTTACCCCCAAGGTCGCCACCTCACCGTGTATTACTTTGTTGTTGAGTATTAAAAATGACCTAACTGTGGTTGATACTGAGAGTTTAGACAGTCAAAGTGTTTGTTTATTTTAATGTTCTATTTTTTCTTTTAAGGAAAAGTTTTACAACGTTCATCAAGTACAACTATTGCGTTGTAAATGTTCGATGTTTTGTGGGTTGTAAACGAATTTTTGATTTAATTAGGTTGGATTGATGGTTTGTACCAGGGTTTGTGAAGTAAACATAGTCAGAATTGTAACCGAACTTAATCTATACTATATTCGCGACCGCCGCGCGCGGCAAGGCTCAGCTTCATTTCCCGACGTAAAGGGGGAAAAAAAGTTTGTCTGGTCTATGAGATATATATGTTTACGCCGTAAGGGACGGGGTCCAAAAATGTTAATATATTAAATTTCCTTTAATTTACTTTACAACGTAAATAACATTATACTTTCACGAGGTTTCTTAGTATTTATATGGTGGTATTGAATCCCAGTCAGTAACGATTAGGATATGTATCTTCTGTTCGGTAGTATAACAGTGTACCTAGGTAGGATTTATAAATAAATTGAAAACTAGTTGTAGATATAGTCGCAATAGAGGAACGTTAGTCAACCGCCGAGGTCTCATAAAATCAACCAAATTAGATACCATCCGGATTGGGTACGTCACCACCCCGAGTTCAGTCATATAACGTTAATTAATGTATGTGCATTGAGTGGGAAGCTGTCACTTTGCGGTGCGCACACAAATCAATAAAGTGGACAGAGTCAGGTTTAACTTTTTTTTGGACATCATTTTATTTTTTCGCGAACCTCGTTAGACGGTTAAAGGGGAGAGTCACTTTCTCAACCTGTATGACTTTTGGGTTGGGGACGTGCCCCCCAAGACCCCCCTAAGATGGGGTCCTCTAAAAAAATTTTATGATTGTATGTTTATGTGTAAGACCATAATGATAACTCTTCTTGTTTATTTATTTTAACATAAGTGATGCGTGTATAACAAAAAACACAAGACTTTCGACTTGGACGACGAGAGTTGTCTCTCTTCTCCCTTCTACTACACAGCTTAATGAAATGTACACCTATTCCCACCTATCGGGGTAACAAAGACACACACGTTTGTACTTTCTGGTCTGTGTGTGGATAGTG
>NW_011357343.1:14247-18648 GCF_000735185.1 Notothenia coriiceps
TTAAAGGTGGGGTAGGTAATTCACTTCAGAAACACTTTTTGTTATATTCCATGGAATGTTCTTAACGTCCCGATAGCAATGAATATATTAAATGCTTTGACAATAAATACATAAAATGTTTTATCTCTGGAAGCCGTGGCGCTGTAAAAAGCACGACCAATCATCTGAGCCGGCTCGGCTAAAATAACTGCATGGCCTACCCGCCTGTCAGCCTTCCATCTGTGCACAAACTTATCTCGTGCCCTCATTGGTCATGTGCGCGTTCATGTGTGTTGGAGGAGGGGCTCTGTAAGGAAGTCTGAAGGAAGGGGCAGATTTTTTCCGGTTGTGTATTTTCAAATTCTAGCGCACTCGAGCTGGTTTCTCCATTCTTACCTAGCCTACCTTTAACACTTTTTAAGGTGCAGCAACATGTTTTATTTATTTCAAAGTGGGCCCATTTCAATTATATATTTTTTCCTTCAAATGTGCAGAGGACTCCCCAAGTGCTGTGTTTAATTTATTTTAAAGTAGGCCTGTGTATTATTTTTAATTCTCCTTATAGGAGTTCTTTGTTTCTTATTAGAGGTTAACAGTTTTATATAATGTAATAAATAGCCTAATAAATGCGAAAACAGGAGTTTTTGTCTGATATAACAAATAAATACAACTTTATAGTGAGAGAGTGTTAATCCTTCAGGGCATATTCATGGCAAAAAGGAGACATACTGTAGCCTAGTGGTGTGGCTGTGTTAAAGCATACATACTTAGAGTGTGTGTGACTTACCACTTGATTTTTTAGGTTATTTGTTTAAGATTCAAATGTATCAAGGAAATCATTTAGTTAAGAACATTTTACTGTTGCACATTTTTCAAATCACATCTGGATATTACTTTTTTATAAACAAATAAGCTTCTTTTTATTTTGTCAGCCCAAGAGTGAGCCACAAAGGAGAGAAACAAACAAATGGTTTTGCTTCATAAGACAACTATGAATATTGCTGATGCTAATGATGTTCCGGTGAGAGCGATCCTGTCCTGGGACGGCCTCATCCCATGCTAGTTTGCCATTGCAATTTATCAAATGTACTCTTTGCACTCTGCGAACGTTGCGTTGCGACCTTGGTCTTGCAGTTCATTTCCACAGCCAATCCCCACTTCCTGTTTTTTCATATCTGTGAAACGGTCTCCTGTTTTCATGTAGGATGTAGGTTTCAGTTTACCTCCCATTTGTGAGGAGATAACACCATGAGAAGAGAGAAAACGTATTCTGGCCTCCCTTGTTTCATCCCCCCATGATACCATGGGTGCGTCTCACTTCGGTTATTTTTCATTTCCTCGCTCCTCGGGCTCGGTATCACCGGAAGTTGATTTGTCTGCGCCATCTTGATTACCGTCCCAGTGGCCTTATTTGTGCCGGAGGATCGAGGAATGATAACGGAGGAGCGATAATGGAGGAACTACCAGACCATCCTCTGGTGAAATCCTCAGAGACTCGCCCCGCCACCTTACTGTGTATCGCTCACTGATTGGACGATGCAGCGCATGCACTGATCTGGCTGCTGTCAGACGATCAACTATGCGGCGTCATCACAAACAGACGTCGCTTCACGTGACGCTCCGGAGGAAAGGACATCCCATTGCTCTTAAAACTAATTTCCCTGCTTCTCGTGGTTTCCTTGCGTCTCTCCATGCTTCCCTGGTGGGGGGGACTAGTCGCAGGGAAACGACGCAAGTGAGGGACGCAAGGAATCCATTTAACCGAAGTGAGATGCAGCTTAGCTGTGTGCGTGCAGATACTTGAACTGCGTGTAATCATGGTCATATATCTTGATATCTCTGCCTTTTAAAGGTAAAAACTGCTTCATGCTGTTAATCTTGCATTGGATGATCGATTGGTAAACTATCAACAACAACCTTGTTTTAACTTAATTTGTCCTACATATCCCACAAGCAGACCCGTTTGTTATGTTTATTAAAGAAAATTCAGCAAGATGGAAATATTAGATGTCCACGTCACATTGTTTGTGATGCTGATAGTTCTCTGAGTACGACATGTCAATGGTCTCTCCATTCTACAGAAAATGTAGCAAAGCCAATTGTCCACAAGATAATAATAATAATAATAATAATAATAATAATAATAATGCATTACATTTTGTTTATTAGAGCGCTTTTACAGGTGCTCAAAGCGCTTTACAATTACACATTACACATATTAGACATGTAAGAGTCATTACTGTGGACATTACCCACAGGAGCAAATACGGGTAAAGCGTCTTGCCCAAGGACACAACGGCCTGACGCAGTGGCGGCCGATGGAGCACTTGATCAGAAGAAATGTAGATCCAGCTGATTCATTTATATACACTGACTAAAAAAGTATAAAGTGTGTTAAGTCACAGTAATAGATACTGCTTGACTAGAGGTCAGAAATGTAGTTAGAAGCATTTACCCAGACGATTACAATTAGGTAATTTCTGGACGTTTTTATTAATCTTATTGTTTTATTCAACTAATATAATATTAAAAACAGACATTTTTTACAGACAATGTACTGTACCAGGGAGGGTAGAAAGCAAATAGTCTCCAGCGAGTAATCAAATGTTATAGTTTCTGGTCAAAGACCCCAAACATTATGAGATAGTAACTTTAAACTTTATTTTAAAATATAAAATTAATATTAACTCATAAGGCTTGAATTTAACGAAGTCATTTACAGGGTTGAAATATATAATCTGTCATTATTCAGATATTATATTGAGGAGATTCTGGTTCAGTGTATGACATATTTCAACATCGATTATTGATAAACTGTATTACTCAATTGTTGTTCTATATAGCTTTTTACCCAAGGAGTTGGTTTGCCTAGCTGGGTTCTGACTGACTTTAATTTTGAAGTTCTTCTGGAAGGATTTTAACTATGATAATATTGTGCAAGTTTTCATATTGCAGATATGTATTTCGTGGAAGTATAACAAGCTGGTAAAAACGAGGTAAAAAGGATGTTAAGCTTGATGGAATCAAGTGTATGTGCAGCTCTCACCCTGCATGTCTGAGTCCAGGCTGCCCTGACTGGAGACCACACTCTGGACTCGGCTGGGCCGGAGTTTACCTCCGCCTGAGGAGAGAGCATTCAGAGTCACTACAAATACAGCAGCTGGAGAAGTGATTAACTGACTATAGATACAAGCAATGCATAAAAGTGAACAATTTAAATATGTTAGACAATTACAATTAGGAATTAATTTCTCCTCAGTAATAACTGTAGTCTGTCTGATGGACTCACTGTGAGAGGCTGACTGCATGGACTCAGCCAGGCTGACACTGGATGGCGTCTTCGGGGGGGAGGTGGGCTCGGTGCAGGGTTCAGTTTGGAGCTGTCCTCGGCCCGCCCCCATGCTGACTGAGCACTGAGAGACAGAATCCTCGCACTCACTGATTGGCTCACTGGATCCTGCAACTGTGTCACAGGCAGCGCCCACAGTGATGGACCTCCTGTCTTCACTCTGCAGGGGGACAGTTACAGTCAAAATAAGTCATTTCATGTAAACATGTTTCATCTACTGTGCATTCATCTTCACCAGAGGACATAAAAAAAAACGGGCATAGAAAAGAGCTAAGAAGCTATTTGTCATCCGTACGATGATATGCAGACATTCTCATTTATCCATATCACTGTGACATATCTGACCTCACTGGTTGCCGGAGCCTCTGCTTCAGTCTCCAGAATCACTTCCTCCACCTGTGGCCCCTCACTGCAGGGCTGGGGGGGGCCTGCGGTGCTCTCAGACAGCCGCTTGGTGGCGTGGATCCTCTGAGGGTGCAGCCTGCTCAGGGACATGTAGTAGAAACTGTCCTGCTCTCCGTTCAACACGTAGCCGGAGAAAGATATTCTGCGGAACTCCTGCAGAACACACCGTCTCAATACATCATACTAACGCGTAAATACTGAGGACTCATTTCCTGTCCCATAAAAAAAGGGACTAATTGAAAGCACTATATTTCTATTTAGAAATTAAAGGAGCAAATATGCAGGTTCAACTCATTGCCCAGTAAATTCTTTTTCATGCTGTTTTCAAAACTGTAGATGTTGTGCATTGTTCCCAACAGAAAGAAAGGAATTATTTGTATTCTATTTTTTTTTTTTTCTTAGGCACTGGAATTCTCCAATGTGAAATATCTGTGCAGGAAGAATATAAATAAACTAAATATCAAATGGAAAAACAGCAAAGTATGACCATTTGGAATTTACTTTTAAAGGTCCCATGTCATGGCCATTTCCACTGATAATAATTCCATTGTTGAGGTATACTAAAACAGAAAAACACTGCAATTTTCCAAACTCACATTGGTTTCGCGTACAGCATCTCTGTAAAGTATGAATATTCAGCAGTATTCACTTTCTCCACTAAACGGCTC
>NW_011357343.1:18763-52584 GCF_000735185.1 Notothenia coriiceps
ATATTGAGTAAGAAAAAGGTTGATAAACGCTGTGAGAATGGGTCTGCAGAGAGAATGGGTCTGCAAGTGTGGCTTGATATTGAGTAAGAAAAAGGGTTTAAAGGTTGATAAACGCTGTGAGAATGGGTCTGCTGAGAGAATTTCGCCGCGATCCCAACTGTCTGTTATCAGCCTGCAGCCAGGGAGGAGAGATCAGCAGAGCTGCATGCACTGAGTGTGCGTGTGGATTGGTCAATTTGGAACAATCAGCGGGGGCTTAACGTAACGGCTCCGCGGACGTAACGTAACGGCTCCACGGATTGGCCCATTTAGTTCCGGGTACGTGCTTTCGTAAGCACGTACCCGGAAGAATCAAATGGACGATGACATTTCACCAACGAGGCGTTTTGGGGAGGTATTTTCTGTGTTAGAGTTTTACTCGCTACAGGGTGTACTTTAAGGGTTTTGACTCTGCAGACCGTTTACATGCAGAAAAACCTTCATAACACACAAGGGGATGGGTAATAACCGGAAAAGCATGACATGCAAGTAAAAAAACTGTATTTGTAAATAAAAACGAAATTCAAAGCTTGGCCCTCTTACTAAACTCTTGTTAAATGTAGTCATTAAAGTATTACTTGATAATATACAGTTGGACATATTTAAACATATTATTGAAAAGAACCTCGCTATGATCAGCAAACCGAAAACAAAAGGAGAAACTGTGCCTCGTGTTGAAATGCGAATATTCCTGGAGTTCTTTGTTTGTGTGTGTTTGTGCGTGTGTGTCCTTGCCTCTTTGAATTTCTCCAGAGACTGCTCCGGCCCGAAGACAAACTGCAGCGGGACGTCTTCACATCGACAGTGCGTCCGCCCGCTGGAGCGCAGGACATGCTCTGCCACTTTCTGCAGCGTGGCCGAGCTGATGACCCGAGAGTGACGCAGAGCAGAGACGATCTCATCCTCCACCAGCCAGCGGATCTGAAACACACACACAGCAAAACAGGACAAACACATCACTGTTGTGTAAGTGAGGAAAGAGCAAAAGTATGTGCCCTGTAGTTTTCAGTGAAAGAGTCTTCTATCTCAACAAAAAAAATGCTGAATATACAATGCAAATATTTGTATAAAGTAGAAAACAAAACCAAAGATTAAAAAGAAAAAATGCTGAATTATCAATAGAATATTCATATAAAATAGTATACATGGTAAAAGATATAATGGTTATTATGCATTTAATGCCCTTGTTCAAAAGGACAAAATGAAAGTGAAGCTTAAAATTGAGCTTGAAGAATGCGATATGTAGACTCACCGCGTCCATGGTGGACAGAATGGCTAACTTGTGAGGAAGTGGGAGTTTGCATAATGGATCACCAGAGACCCTGATGGAAGGAAGAAGGATATGAGAAAATGTTTTTCTATTATTCAGATCGGTATTGTCTGGATGTGTTGAACACACTCACCCGTCAGCAGCAGTTGCCCTCAGACTGTCCAGCCCGGCCATCAGCCCCTCATCAGAGCGGTAGGAGGAGGGCTGCCCTGGTGAGCGATTCAGGGACACACTGCTCTCTGAGGTGTACCTGCGCACAGAGACATAGTGTCGTCATCATGTCGACATGTCTGGCTCTGGCTCTGAATTAAGATTTATTTCGCATTAGGACTCATTTATGGCTTTTGAAAGCAACTTGAATGAGCAAAGCAGCACTGACAGGATTTACCTTACTATGGTTATTTAGTTTCCACATTACAGTACAAAATGTAATCATCAGGATAAAGATATTTCCATCAGTTACAGAAGAAAGTATTTTAATCAAATAGAAAGTGAACATGTGCTAAAAGATAATGATCTTCTCTTGCAAACATGCTGAGATGGAAATACTTGGACTCACCTGTTGTGATGGAAATCAGCCATGACTTCAATCTCCAGAGGTAGTGTCAGGACGAAAATATCTAAAGTGACTGAGAGCTCATTTAAATCCACAGACTGTAAGGCCTCTGCGTTTTCCAGGCAGGAAATAATCTCACCTGCAATCACAAAACTCAAATTAGCTCTGCAACAAAAGCAATATTATCGTTGGTCTTACTTCCCCATTGGATGTGTGACTAAGCCACATTTCAATATGATTAACAGGAATAGTGTCATCTTTAGTGTTCACATTGTGCGTCTGGTACCCACCGAGACAGGTGGGCAGTGTTTGCATGGGCATGGAGCCGTGGCAGCTCTTCATGTTGACTGAACAGGTGACGTGAACAAAGAGCGGGGGCATGTCCAGCTCGGGCCCGTCGGCCTCCAGCAGGGAGTCCCCCTCCAGGATGCTGAAGGAGTCTGCGTCCTGGTTCACAGTGTTGGAGTCGGACAGGGAGTGCTCGTGCCCCTCTGCCCGGGACCCTGAGGCTCGAGGCTCCTCGTACTCCACCACCAAGTCTGTGTCGCTCTCCGTCATGATGCAGCTGCCCGAGAAGTTCTCTGCACACACATTTCTTTAATTATTATTATTATTGACTCGGTTTGTCTCTACCTTCACAAAATAAATAAATGATTCTTTACAGGCAGTATAAGTGAAAACTAAAAAAGAAGCTTATCGTATGCCTACATCTGAAAATGTTTTATCAAAACACAAAACTAAAATAAGGCTCACAACATTTGTAAGTAAGCGAATTACCCTCACCGTCCTCAGTGGCTTGTTCAGCCTCTGACAGCAGCTCCTCACTGAGTCTCCTCCCTGTGTCTCCTTCCTCTGAGTCCTCCTGAGGAGACAAGCAGTCTGCTCAACATGCAGCTCACACATCAGCAGCAGACAGCTTTCACTACATATCTTTGTATTACATTCTATATATATATATATATATATATATAAAATATTCTTATGTATAGATATACCTATCTATTATATTGTATGTTATTCTCTACAAATTTACACTCTACTTCACTGCATTTAAATGTGTCTATAATCTAATCTAATCTTAGTTTATTATTTTGATTATTTGTGTTTGTTTTTCCTTTCAATTTATATCATCTCTGATATTAATTTTTAGATGCAGTGATAATGAGGTACTCTGAGGAATAGATGTACCGTATATCTTTCTATGTTAATTTGTATATACACTGACTGTTGTATTTTGATATTGTGTATTTTATATGTTTATTTATTTAAAATATAATTTATTCTTAGATAAAAAAAAAAACATAAATATATAATTCCTCCTTTTGTAAGATCTTTTTTAAGTTGTTCAACTTCATTATGTCCAACATTCATTTTGTAATCAGTGTGAAAGAGATATGAGGAGCGAATTAGCACAAGGACACTAATTACAATGGCAAAACACGACCAGGTCAACTCACCTCTTTCTTGCATGAAGGCGGGCAGTAGAAGAAGTAGTGTGGGTTGGAGGGCACCGTTTTGAAATACTGGCTCACGACCCCCATGAATTTATCCTATCGAATGATTCAATTCAAACATTGGTTTCACCGTGTTAGTTTTGCATCTCCTGGACTTACTGATTATTCAGAGGAATAACCACATGTACTTTAAAATGAATAAATAATGACCAGAAATATATATCTTTATATTGTACCTGTATGATTCTGTGCAGATCAGGATACACTTCACACCCGGGCTGTGTGTGCAGCAGACTCAGAGGGAATAGTGGGATACTGGCTGCTGTGGACTCATGCAGAATTGACGGAGAGGACTTCCCTCTAGATTCAGCTTCACTGGCATCCTCCATTTCAATACTATCGCCAAAAGCATGAACATTAAACAATATCAAATGTGTTAGCTCATAGGAAACTGGCTGAAAACATGAAGCCTCGCTGTATCAAAAGCATTTACGGTGAAGTTGAAGTTGTAAAAGTTAAGCAGTTCTACATAAATATACATTGTATTACCTGGATGAGGAGACCAAGGCTGGCCTGTCCTCTGCTCGCTCCTCCTCCTCCTCCTCCTCCTCCTCCACCTCTCCGATGGTAAAGGTGGCAGCGGGGCTTCTGTCAGGTTTTGGGGTCCCGCCCCCATGCTCCCTGAACACCCGGATGTGTCCACAGAGGGTGTGCAGGAAGGCAGTGACGTCGATCTCCTGCAGGGACTCCTCACAGTAGTCCATGGCCATCAGCAGGTCCTGGGAGCTGATGCTGTAGGCCTGCTGCAGGCTGCGGTACACACCTGAGGAACAGCCACTGTTATTTGCATTAAAAACACATAGTGCACGCACTTTATTCAATAAACTCTGTTCCGTACATTGCTCTTGTGATTGCAAACATACACCACTGAACAAAATCTTTAGACCGGGGAAAAATTACAAGAATTTGCATTTTGCACTGGTGGATTGTAACCAGGTTGTTAGTAGAGCTTCAAAATGCAAAAAATAAGAAACGGGAGCAAGAGACCAAAATAGAGAGTAGGCAATTTATTGAAAACTGCATTTAA
Organism: Notothenia coriiceps; assembly: GCF_000735185.1. Taxonomy (NCBI): domain Eukaryota; kingdom Metazoa; phylum Chordata; class Actinopteri; order Perciformes; family Nototheniidae; genus Notothenia; species Notothenia coriiceps. Next base: position 23,170 of record NW_011357343.1, read on the forward strand.
ACTCAAACAGGCTGTTCATCTGCCGATCAAAAGTTTAAGACCATAGCCTTAACAATAATAAATGTATTCTCTTGGTGTTTATTATTGAGAAGGATCGATACGTTGTTATTAACCTGTTAAGCCCCAAGCCTGTTTTTCAGGTTTCAGGCTCGAAAATCACCATAACTACACTTCTAAAAGGGGTAAATTAATAATCTTGTTTCTCAAAGCAATGATACACCTCTGAGTTGGATGTAGAAAAGTCAGAATCAATAGAGATTTTTTTTTATTTTAAAGTAAATTAAAGTAAATTCAGATTGAAAATAGTAAAACAAATTAAATGATAGTTTCCGTCAAAATAAACCATTACTTATAGTGAAAACCACCCTTGAATGATGGGATAGTGACGAAAAGCTTTAGGAATCCAAACTATAACATATAATAAGTACCCTGTATCAAGATTGATGCAAAACAAGTGACAAAAAACCCACTTCTGGGGTAATTTGGGTGTATTTGCCATATCTCTGGAACCCATCGGTCGATTTTGATGATTGACACCTCTTTTGAACCATTAGAGCCAATAGAATCAAGAGGAAGTCCTAAATCCATCTAAACATTACCATTGGTGAATGAGAGTGATGCGCAGCCAGCAAGCTCAAAACCGGAAGCTGCGTTACACTCTCATACACTCTATGAAAACTCCATTATTGACATAAATATGATGATGGTGGATTACCAGTAATCATTACAAAGTGACACAGACACATTGGATTAACCTTCAGCAGCGTGTATATGCGTTTTAATGCCCTTGAACACAACTTTTGATCAGAAAACAGCAAAGGTAAGACGTATTTGCTGTTTTGGCCCCGTAAAGTGAAGTTATGTGTTGTCTTTGCTTGCCTTTGCTGCCGTGAGTTCTCAGTGATGATACTTATACCATTGGAATCTGTGGAATATCAGCTTTCATATGATATCTTGTTTGTGCAGATCCGATGAAGTATAAAAGATCGTTAACGTGAGTTATGTGCTAAGTGCGTTAGCACTCTTTCGCTTAGTGCTAGTTCAGACGCTTGGCCGGGGGCTATGGGGCTTAACAGGTTAAGCTACATTTGGGATTTAAAAGTAGATTTTTTATTATCTAAAAGTTTTCTTAGATTCAGTATCAAATCATTTTAACATCTTTACCCCATTCTTAGCTTTGAAATGTTTTACATTTGTACAAGTAAATCTCCCTGTACTTGTAATTGGCTAATTGTACAGATGTGTGTTTGTCGGTCACCTCTGACGTAGCTCTGGTGGTAGTGCTCCTGAAGCAGGCTGCAGAAGGTGGCCAGCTCTTTGTGTTTGTGAGGCTGGGCCAGGAGCTCGGTCCAGGGGGACGGACTGCTGCGGTCCTGAGACAGAGACCTGCACAGCAAACACACAAACACATACACAAATACACACACAGTAAATAAACATACAGTTAGAAAAGTGATTTGGTACCAACAAGGACGAGAACTTTTCAAATGTTCCATTAGTTGTTTTTCCTCATATTTGTGTAATGAATGTACAACATTAAAAATACAGACAGTTTTATGCGGACATTTTGAATAAGCACAGAGAGAGATTTAGCCTTCAGCCCAGAGCTCCACCAAAGTAAGCAGTATCCAAAGAGCTGAGCCGCTGGAGCTCTGCAGCCTGCGTGTAAATCGTTGTATTCGGGAAGAAATAGGACAAAAAGGAGGAAAAACATGAACGCTTGAAAAAAGATCTGGATGCCCAAAGTGTTCATATCCATGTAAGAGAAAGGCGTCAAAGTGCTGCAACATGCTCATAACTCTGTGCAGGGAGTGTCAGACAATCATATTCAATCTCACAATCAAATGAGAAGCCATAATTGGTTTTATTACAATACACATAATTTTAATTTAAGAAAGATTTTCTTTATTGGATCTTGAAATTAAAATTATATGGATGAATCAATCAGGTGGATTATGATAATGGTAAAAGGGATAGCATCGTCCTGGTTTTTATTACATCTCATTTTAAAAACATGATCCCTGTTTTCTCACCAGTGTATGTGGTAAAAAGCAAGTAAATTACAATGTTTTTGCAGACACACAAAAGACACATACTAGTTTAGTTGCCAGCTAATACAGTCTTTTGTGAACCCTAAAATGTTGAGTACCCCAAAGATTTATGTTAGAAATGTATAGTATGGGTCCGCAGCACATAGAAACTGTCGGATGCTGACCTGCATATGTTGGGCAATTTGCACTATTAGCATAAATTGCGTTAATAAGCATGAATTATTATTATAGCCCATGTGGACAATAGTTTAAAAACGGCTTGGCTGATTTGGGCGATTTGGGGGTGGGTTTGGGGGTATGTGTACTCTTGGTGGGCTGATTCTGATTGATTTTGGGTCTATTTTGAAGTTTTTGTGGATTCTGGATAAATTGGATTAGATCATTTCTTATTTATTTGAAAATAAATTGTCCACAGTCGAGGTTATCATTTTGCTCTCTATATCCAATGGTCGCAACACTTCAGTTAGCCCAACGAGAGTACAAATATGGCCACTGTCTGGTTAAAACTGCCATTTTTGATCCTGATAGTGTCAGAAATGCAGTAAAAAACCTCAAGAACCCCAAAACCACACCATAAAATTGTCCATATCGGTAAAGCCATCTTTAGCAGGCTATCATGCTATTTCATGCTAATTAACGCAACTTGTGCTAATTGTGTAAATTGCCCAACATGTGCAAGTTAGCATCCAGCAGTGTGTATGTGCCGGGGACCAGTAGTGTGTATGTGCTGGGGACCAGTAGTGTGTGTGTGTGTGTATGTGTATGTGTGTGTGTGTGTGTGTGTGTGTGTGTGTGTGTGTGTGTGTGTGTGTGTGTGTGTGTGTGTGTGTGTGTGTGTGTGTGTGAAGAGGAAGCGCAGACAGGCCTAAGAGGGAGAGATGGCTGTGGAGCCTCCAGTATTAGAGAAGCAACATTTTCCCATGCTACAGGGGACAAGTGCGTCCAATGAAAGCTGAGCCCCTCAGCAGAGACGGGAGGGGGGGCAGAGACAAAGAATCAACTACCTGAACTTTGTCTGCTGAAACATCTCCCAGGACTCTGCGTCTTGAGCTCTATTCTCACGTGTGAAGATAATCAGAGACACACATGTTAGCAACCGGACTGCAACGCCCTTCTGATGACATTAAAAGGGTCAATTATGTTCAACATTGGTGGGGAAAGATGTTATGCTTATAAAAACGTATGGCACTCAACAAACAATTTTCTGAAGTCTGGGATAACAGCATGTTGACTACATGTAAAACAAAGCAGTCAGGCAGGTTGTAACCAAGCACATTTTTGCCTAGATGATCGAAACCGACCCAACCTGCGACGGATCCAGTTTCAACCGTTAACAAATCTGTTTTTTCCTACGCCAAAACCGGACAATTTTAAACCAATTTACCAACTAATTTACGGCTGTGGCTCAGGGACTAAGTGGAGGTCAACCAATCGGAGGGTCTATGGTTCGAATTCCAGCCCCTGCAGTCAACATTTCAAGTATTGTTGGTCAAGATACTTAACTCCAAATTGCCCAAGTTGTTATTACATTACATCATGTTACTTGTTAAGACGCTTTTATCCAAGCGACTTACATACTCAATACTGTGGGCAATCCCCACAGGAGCAATTTGGGGTGAAGTGTCTTGCCCAGGGACACAACGACATGCTGACTGCACTGGGGTTTGAACCTGTGACCATCTGATCCCCATACCAAGGTTCTATCCACTGTGCCACACGTATTGAAATGTATGAATAAAAGCATCAGCTAAATGACATGTGAAAACTAAAATGTCACACACATATAGTACAAAGAGTTTGATAAACTCCTCTCACTGCAACACATATCCAACACACCAACTTGGGTCGTGGAGGTCAGATCTGATCATCCTGCTGCTTTACCCACAATCCTCACTGCTGCTGCCTTCAAACAGCAGCTCCTCTCTAAGACTATATCAACACTTCAAATAATCTACAAACACATTCTCTTCTCCACATAGGCTCAACTACGACTATTTCTAGATCAGATGTCAGAAATGACTCTACCTTAGTTAGTACAACTATATTATTAATGATATATTAAGAAGTGTTGTCAAGACTACAATAGAAAAAGTAATTACATTTACCACATGATCATTTTGCAATATTGCCACATTCTCACTGCAAACATAAACTCATTGTCTTACTTGCAATTCAGAAATTATCTGATAGTGAGTTTTTCTGTTTGGAAAGTTAACCTCACATATGATCAGATTATGCATTCAAAATATAAATCTATCATCCAGATTAGCACTGTAATTCCATTAAAACTTCTCACAGGGGTACCAGTTGCTTTCTATATGTGGCCCCTGCTCCACAGTACCTGAAGAACACGTCCCTGGGCTGGCGGCTGGTGCTGGGCTGCACCAGCTGCTCCTTCAGGTGCTCCAGGGAACAGTTGTAGACGTACACTGGACATCTTAACTGGGTGCAGTCACTGGTGCTCTGCTGGGACACCTGCCGGCTGAAGCTGATGTGGAAGTCTGCCTTCTGGGGTTCAGAGAACTGGACGCCTTCTTTCTCTGTACGATCTGGAAAAGGAGAAAAATTATGCATCACTCATTTTAATCCAGTAATATAATAAATACAAATATTCCCGATAATGGCACTTGCAAGGGGAATACTTTCGCAAGGGCGAACTCTTTGAAATGAATTGCTCCAGTTTCCTGTTTTTTTTTAAAGATATCCACAAATGTATACAATTATTACGATTTAGTGGACACTACACTTCAACTGGAGTATGAGACCTACCTGAGCCCGGGGTCCCCGTCCCTGACACTCTGCTGTCCCAGCTGTCCTGGTGCAAGTTCAGGGCCTCTGGGGGCACAGCCTGGTCCTCAGACCCTGGTGAGAACACAGGGGACCTGGAGGTGAAGAGTCCGCTGCTGGAGCTCCTGGGTAGTCTACCAGGCAGACTGAGGCCGGATTCGCTGGTGGAGCCGGACAGGGAGTCGGCCTGAGATTTGTTGCTGGGAGTCAGAGTGTCGTCCCCCTGCATGCTGGCGCTGCCCTGAGGCTCCAGCCCGGACGCCATCAACATCAGAACATCTGCAGAAAACACACAGTATTCACATTTAACTTTTTCCTATGAAGAACGTGTTTAAAATAGTGGTGACATTATGCAAAAGTAAAGAAAATTACTAGTTTTGACTTTTGGAGGGGCGATAAGGCAAATACACATGCTACAAAGGGCTTATTATCCCTGCAGCGTTCATATTACGTGCTCTCTTTGTTCCTACAGAGGTGACTCCTGTCCGCTATCTCCCACTGCTGTAAAACTCCCAAAAACTGGCTTGCGCACGTTTCAGCAAAATGCCTTTTCCCCTTTTTTCACGACTTCTAAAGCAAATTAGTTCAGAACATTAGTCATGGATTTAGGTGTGCTGTAACACGGAGGTAGGGATGGTAATAACTGATCTCCAGTAACTGCAATACATGCAGCTTTTGCTAATTCCTTAGCTTATCTTTGCCTTTTCACTGCCATGCAAGTCGTGGTTAAATCCACACTGGAATTACAGAAGGCAATTAGGGTCAAACTTGGTGATGTGATTAATTTACGTAAAAAATCTTATACGTGTAAAGGTTTCCAGATTAATCCTGACCGTTAACGTGAGCAAAACCTCCCCATTTTATAATGCTCTTAATGTCTTTCATTTTTGTAAAGCACTTTGAATTGCCTTGTGTTAAAATGTGCTATATAAATAAACTTGCCTTGCTTTACCAGGCCTTGTTTAAAACCTATGAAGGACATTATAGTAAACAAAATGCAAAGTGTACCTGTGTATGAAGCGGGGAGGAAGGTAAGGATGATCTGCTGAGAGCTGATGTACTTGGCATAGCACCTCCACTGAGGGGCGGAGCAGCTCCTCTCCCCCAGAGACGGCTCTTCGTCCACCAGGTCTGCGTTACTGAAACTCTGCAACAGACACAGGTTTACAATAGAACTCATTAATAGAGTGGAGCGTTGTCACAGGCCCCGCTGCAGATATGAGCAGAGAAATCAAAACGGTCTTATATAAGAGACAGGCCTCTATTTATAATTCCCATTGCTTTATTATTGGTATATTTTATCAGATTTTAGCTTGAAAACTAAACTCTGTTTTCTGATGTCCCCAATATTTAAAAAGACTACTATCGATGAACACTTAAGGCTTGATAGTGAACACATGTAGCATAACCAACCTTTCCACAACAACCCAGTGTTTCACAAAACCCTCTGACTGCTCAAATTAAATTATACATATCTTGAGGTGTCTGGTAAGGACAGATATTTTTTTTAACATAATATAAGACAAACATATCCCGCACAGTTTCCTGCTCAGGTAACTGTGTTTAGTTTTTCCATCACATGTTATTCATATGAATGTGACATATGGTCGGTGTATGAAAACAGCTGTATCACCTGTAAAGTGCTGGTGGAGCCCATCCCCTCTTTGCTGCTGCCGGTGGTGTGGAATGACGTCATGGTGTCATGTCTGTCTGGAGGCTTCACAAACTCCTCTGACAAAACAGAAAACATAAGAGCAGACATTAGAAGAGACAGTGGCCCCTGCTGCAATCGACTAAAAAATGACAAATAAAAAGGGACATGCCATAACCTAAAAGCCCTGTTGTTTTTTCACAGGGCAATCAGTGCTTTGCACTCTGGTACCAGAAGAACCTCCTCCAGCTCAACACAGAGAAACCAAGGAGCTGGTGGTGGGCTAGAGGAGGACATCCAAGGACCAGACATTGAGGTTGTGGGATCTTATAAGCACCTGGCTGAACAATAAACTAGCCAGATAATTATATTTCACTTTATATGAAAGGAGGGACAGAGCAGACTATCTGCTGAGGAGACTGAGGTCTTTTGGAGTGTGGGGGCCCACCTTTCTTGACTCTGTGGTGGCTGTCGGTTACCACATTCTCTGGTAGACCACCACACACAGACCAACACTTTTGTTCAAAATATACATTTATTTGCAATAAAAGTTCTATAAATCTTACTATTCAATACTGTTATTACTGGCTGCTACTTCTCTACTTTAGTTGATATGTTCACTTACTTTTATAATGCTGCTACGTGTTTGCCTCTTTAATTAATATGTGATTGTACTCTTTTAGTTTGTCTTATCTGCACTGTCCCCTTTGCTGTAACAACCTAGATGTCCCTGCTGTGGGACGATACATTATTTCTGATTCGGATTTCTGCTTTCTGATTCTGAGACAAAGACACGCACTGACCTTTAATCACAGGTAAGGAAAAAGGAGGAACATGGCCTTCCCGCTCTCGCTGGAAGATGTGCTGCATGAAGGTGAAGTGGTCGCTGTCAGCGAGCGGGATCTCTCTGTCGCTCAGCTCGTGCTCCAGGCTGCTGTGGAACAGACTGAGCAGCAGCTCGTTGGGCAGACAGGGGGCGCTGTGGCTCTGCTCCTCCGTCTCCACTGCTGCACACACAAAGACAGCAAGGAACAGTTACCTCAAAGGAAATACTAAGGTCTTGCTCCTTTTCTATTTGAAATACCTTCAGAAAACAGAGCATCGTACCTGTGCTGAAGGTGAGGAAGAAGATCTCCACCTGCTGGCATTTTGGGAGCAGCTGAATGAGGTCGAACTGGAAAGGAACCATGTGGATGCTTTCCTCTGAGGCCAGGGCATCACCTACGCACACACACACACACACACACACACACACACACACACACACACACACACACACACAAAATCCAGCCTTCATCTTAGACACTTTTTGAATATGACACATAATGCAATATACTTTGTCAGAAACAAACAAATCCAGTTATTTCCAATTGTTTTCTTTAAAACCAGCAATTTAGAATTGATTGGAACTACATTCTCCTTAATATGTATGTTTTCATAAAGTTAATGAAATACTGTGTGTCTTTTGTTCAATGTGAATACTACTTTTACTTCAGCATAGGATCTGAGTATTTCCTCCACCTCTGTTTGAGAAATGACAGTGTGTCAAGTGTTCATTTTCAAAGCAGGAAATGTAATCTTTCTACATTGCACGGTGTTATCTTACCAATCACATCCTTGAGAGGAGCAGCCAGTGAGCAGACCTGATCCTTATTCTGACACAGCTGGCACAAATACTCAAAGGTCATCATGGTGGACATACAGGCCAGATCCCTTGGGTAGATCTGGAAGAAAAAACACAAGGTCATTTTTAAACATTACCTTAAATAACCTTACAAACAGATATCCATACATAGATGTATACGTAGGGACCAAGGCACCCATGGAGGAAGCACTGAGTTTGCATTATCCTATTTTGTTAGTTTGAACAACTTTTTCTAAGTTGCTCGATTTTTTTCTAGGATAATCTTAAAGAGATTCAGACCCCCATGCCCCCCACCTCAGCTCTATCTCATAGTGAATAAGTAAGTGTGTATGAAAACCCTTTACACACTGCTTGAGGGATCTCTTGGTACTTGAGGCCCTGGAAGTGGCGATGGGGGTCCATGCAGTTCATCACGATGCCGCTCTGAGGCTCCACCCAGCACTCCGTCACCAGGTGCAGCTCTGTGTCCATGTCAACCGCCTCCACCTCTGTGTCGTTGTCTTCATCAGTGGAGAAGCTGGAAAGGCAAAAGACAACAAGCTGACTCATGTAGTAGCATCAGTGTGAATTCCAACATATGCAGAACATACATCCAAGACCAACACCTTTAGTAGCAGTAGTAGTGGTAATATTAGAGGGTGAGAAACAGGCAGCATGAGAAAAGTCCTTTTTGATCATGTAAGCATAGAGACATGCACAGAAGAGGCACAAATACAAATATGAGTCGGAAAATAAGCATAATAGGGCCCCTTTAAAATAAGGCGCTCTGTAAGATGGTTAATGGCAGTCGTACCTGTCCTTAGTAGATGTAGAGTGAGGTGGAAACATGATGTACTGAACAATACAAGAGTGACTCTCTCTGTCCGTTTCCCCTGAAATACCCTAAGAACAGACATTTAATTTAATTTAAATAAATTGAAAACTCTAGAATTTTGTGTTGCTAGAGATTGTGTTTCCTGCTGTTCTATACCTTCATCGGCAGCTCGATCACCATGTTCACGATGCCCTCTCCGCTGGCAGCAAAGTGGAAGCCTTCTGAAATGCGGATCCTGCCAGAGACATCAATTAATTATAATTAAAAGCACTAATGATCTATGTAACCTGGCAAACAATAAAATACATCTCTCCTGGAAATGTTTCGCTCAGAATCTGTTTAACTGTCTGTTGTAATGTGTTATTGAATGTATAGAACACACACACAACAAGAAGAACAAGGTGAGGTGTGTGAACTCACTCTGACAGCATGGTGAGGATGTGAGCGACCGCCTGCATGGCCACGGCCGCTCCCTGGCTGCTCTGCACCGCCCACACCCAGCGCTGGTGAAGGAAGTAACGGGACAGAGAGGCCAAGGTGGAGGAGGCCGTCCGGTTGGCTGCCATGCTCAGAGGGACAGAGCTGTTGGAGGGCTGAGGAAAGTTCTCCATGTTGAAAATGAACGGAGTCTGGAAGTCCAAGGGGAGCTTCTCGTACCTGCAGAGCAGTTCCTTTCATTTTAAAGTGTTCATTTCACATAGAGGATAACCTGAGAGGTCTTTAGTCTCTTTGCACATCACAGTCTGACTCATTTGTAGTCGGTCCCAGTTGTAACCAATACTTTTTATTAAGATATTCTAACATTGCAAGATGAAAGAGAGTTTTACTATCAAATCAATCAAAGGGGCAGTACTAAGATGAGGACATATACTAGCACCATTTATATTTCACCATATTGCAACATTTATCTGAATTTAAACATGTTAGTGTTTTCACTTTTTAATATACTCCCCCTTATAATCACTATGATTTTGTATATGAATTTTATATATTTCAATTTTTAAGTGGCATAATTATTTGGCTGAATGTTGTAATCATTATCATTTATTTATATAGCTTATATAGATACTACTTATTTTGTTTGAATATTTTATTCGTTTTTTGTCATTATTATTATTTTTATTATTAATTAATGTATATATTTAATTACCGTAATTTTCGGACTATAAGCCGCGCCTTTTTTCTAATTTTTCGACGGTGCGGCTCGGTGCGGCTAATCTATGGATTTTTACAGCTAACGGCCACTAGGGGACCTCCTAAATCTATGGATTTTACAGGTTACAGTCCACCACCTTTAACTGTATGGGCTCTATGGCCGGTCCGCGCCCCCCACCTTTAAGCGGCGGGCTCCAGCAGGAAAAGCTGGAGGCCGGAAAAGAGTGAGACAGGTAGCGCGCAAAAGTAAAAGTGGAACCGAGAGTGGTACGAGAGACAGAACGAGAGCAAGACAGACAGACATTGCGAGAGCGAGACAGTTTGTCCCCGTACCACTGGTTGAAAACCACTGCTGTAGATCACTGCCGGTACGTGCGCTGGGACCGCACCGTTTAAGTTGAAAGTTGAAAAGTTTGTGTGTCTGAAACGCTATGTGATACAGTAGAGTTTACACAGCACAGTACATGTTCTGTAGCTACTATTGCACTAAATGGTAACACTTGAATACGTTATGCAAATATGCAACTTGTTTGTTGAAATGTTAATAAATGGGAGCTTCCTCAAACAGCCATCTCTTTCCCGACAATCCCCTCTGTGCACGAACCCTTACATATGGTAATTAAACATTAAAACACCTGCGGCTTATAGTCCAGTGCGGCTTATATATGTACACATCATTCAATTTAGCTGCTGCGGCTTATATTCAGGTGCGCCTTATAGTCCGAAAATTACGGTATGTATACATTTAGCTTTCATTTGCCTAACAAAAGTATGCTTTTGGGTTCAACTTTAAAGCATACAATGAGGCATGTTTCCTTGCTTTGTTTCGCTTATACTCCCAGTAAATAAATGAATTTTGTGTTTTAATAAAAAACGTGTCTATGAACAAACCAAGTCATGACACTTGCTTCCATGTCCTGCAGTTCTGCTGCCCTGCTACCATGCACTGACCTGATGAGCAGCTTCTCCAGAGGCTTGTTGAGCACCACCACACAGGGCCGGTCCGACAGAGCAGGTTTGGGGGCGAGGATGGAGGGAGACTTGGAGGGTGATGGATTACCGACGATCTTCCTCTTGGTCTTGGGTGTGGCCTCTTTGTTCTGAACGCGATGAGGGAAGCGGAGTTTGAGGATTTGCTGCCGCAGCTCATCTACAATCTGATGGAAAACACAAGTGTCAGAACAGGTGTGTGCAGGTGTTTGAAAACAGGAAACAGATTATGAAAACCTAAATAAGTGCTGCCATCATTTTAAGGTACATTGCTGTCGCCACAGTAAGGAATATTTATTTTTAGTTGAAGAGAAATTACCATTTTAAAACACAAAAATCATGTTAAAATCGATATATTGTGAGAAATTATTAATTTAGTGAGTAAGTAGCCATGTAATAAATCAAATCAAATTAAACTTTATATGTATAGCCCAATATCACAAAACACGTTTGTCTCAGTGGGCTTTACAAATAGAAAACAAACTACATTGTATATGATGGAGTTACGGCAAAAGGAGAAGACGAGATAGTGGGTGGAATACAAATAAAAACAAAATAAAATAAGATACAAAAAATAAAAATAAAAAGACATAAAACATTGAAATTAATTACCATAAAAATAAAATAAAATGAATACCAGAAAATGCCAGCTCTAACTGAAGGCTTTGTTAAAAATGTAGGTGTTCAACGCACTCTTAAAGGTTTGGACACTCTCTGCCTCTCTGATTAAAACAGGAAGTTGGTTCTAGGACTCCTGATCTTGTGTTGCGGACTCTGGGCATAATAAGCATCTACTGTTGTATTATTGTATTATCTGCACCTATATTCAAGTATCCTCTTAATAAGACAATATGCTGTCTGTGAGGCAAATTCAATAAAAACAAAAGGCAAAATGCTACCCAATACATCACTAATAGTAAAACAACAACACAGAGTGGAACCATGCACCAAACAATGAACATAATCATGTGATCTCCTGCACATTCAATGCACCTTGTTTCTAACGTGCGCTGGTGTACCGATGGGGAAGCCCAAACGCAGCACCATGCAGGGCGTCTTGGAGATGAGCCGGACCAGGTAGAAGGAGGAGGGGGGCTGCTCCGACGAACTGCGGACACAATTCATCTTTGTTTTTTTCCATGAACTGAACAATTTTTAACCAAGTTGGTATGACATGAGATCCTCACTTGAAACACAACCTTTATGGCTTGTAACAGCTTTTAAGTGCATTATACACTCGCAATACCTTGGAATTGTACGTAAAAAAGTTTTTATTCCTTCAGAGATTACTGGATTTATGATTTTTAAAAGCCTAAAGAGAAGAAATGACTTGATACTGTAAGTAGTACACATGAGAACGGTCTGCTCTTAGTGCTTTCTGCTGTCTCACCTGTATATGAGTTTAACATAGGAGTATCCCTCCACCAGCACGAAGCTGCTCCAGTCCTTCAGCAGGGACGTAAGGGCGGAGTGGGAGATACGACACTGGATGGTGCTGTAGCGGCCATTGTTCCCAGCTGTGTGCAGATGTTTGGGGACAGGCCTGGAGGGACACAACAGAACCAAACAAATATGGCAGAAAATATGGCCACACAAGTCACTTCCTTTGCTGTATCTATAACTATAGAACCCTCACATGTCATGTTCAAGGATGATAGCAATGCGATGCATGTGCAGCCATCTCTGCCAGAAGGTGGCATCCATAGAGAGGATGGGCTTCCAGTAGGATGCAAACTGAGACTGAGAGGAGTCTTTGGATCCACTGTGCTGCAGGGACAGGACCTGAGAGAAGAGGAGCAGACAGAACAAAGGCTGGCTGAGAGGATAGAAAATAGGGGAGGTGGATTAGCAGTGATTACAGTAAAACGTTGCTGCTGAAAGGTTGAATACATTGTTTATTTCCTTATTGTCAACAGAGTAAATAAAAAGACCCATTGGTTCTACTGGAGACTGGAGTATTTCAAAAAACTGCTCACAAATACATTGTTTACTTTTTGAAAAAATGACTCATTTGCAGTGTTGGATTTAAACATAATGATGCTACTGTACCACTGTAATAACGTTAGCAACTTTTGAAATAATTGTGTCAACCTGGACTTTACCAAATATGTTCTATTTAGAGTCAAATGTGTGCACGTTTAACTGACATGGCAGAGTTTCATAAATCATAAAGTCCATCTCAGTGGCAGATCCTGTGCCATTTTAAACCAGTGTGTAAAGTTCCACTTGCTTTGGCACCCCCTGGTGGTAGTACCAAACCAATCAGGAGTTTGCATCTACATATTTACAATCCTTTTCTACCGAGGCACGTCATGAGCTGTGGAGCGGTGCATGAGCAAGCTGTTTGTGAGACCCCCCAAAAATAATGGATGTATGAGAACAACAAGAGCACAGTTCGGACGTATTCCACCATTGTTGTTATTGTGAAAGTAATTCAAACTAGTGTTGCAGCAACATAAACAGTGATGTAATGACCTGACGCCTATCAGACTTGATTTGTGGCTGAGTTTGCAAGGTGAACCAACAATACCACAAGCACAAAACTCAGACAAGACACCATTTTAGTGGAAGAGGGGTGAGAGTGGCTTGAGTGTGCACAGTACCGGAGTAGTAGAGCCAGGAGGGATGTAGAACAGAGGTACTCCATTTTTTGTGCTTTCAGGAATCATGTAGTTCTCAGGAATTGAGTTAAAAGATTGGAGGTGCACCAACATCTGGTCAGTCTGGTTGATGCTGGAAGGACAACACATACAGTTTGAAAAGATTTGCTACCAATGCATGATGGTGAAATTGCACAGAATCTCTATTTGTTTTGCATGTTTTTTTCCAGTTGTACCTCTGCAGAGTGTTCCAGAAGCGTCGGATGACAGAGGTGCGGTACGGGCTGGTGATGGGTTTCCTCTGAGTGCAGCTGATGTCATGTAGGATGTCGTAGCTTCCCTCCATCGTCACCTCCACCCTGGTGGTTCTCTTGGCGGGGTCCAGCGGCCAGGAAGCGGATGCCAGGTACTCGATGTGCATGTTGTGTTTCCACAACAATACCAGCTTCACCTCCAGCTGAGTCCCACCTGAACAACCAGGATGGAGCTCAAAATATGCTCCTGGACTTTCCAAATATCTGAGACGTTTTGCAAAGACAGGCTTACCTTTGGTGAGGCTGATCTCTCTGATGGTGTAGCCCTCTCTCAGGCGCACGGACACCACACTGATCAGATGGGCATGGACTTCCTTTTCTGTGTGCTTCTTCCTCCTCATCACCAGGGCAGGGTTACCGCTGGCTGACACCAGGTGCTCATTGAACAGTTTGTGTTGGGAAACTACACAACAGTCAAGCAGCTAGAATGAGTGTTCATTTCTTTAACAAAAACAATTGTTTACTCTAATTTACATTTGGTCTAGAAACCAGTTAATAGAGTCAAAAAAGACAAAACATTGAAAATACCATTATATAAAATTTATTTTATATAACCTATGTCCTATCAGAATGTTTTTGTTAGAAATGAATTTCATATATATACATAAATTAGAATAACTGGGTGTGCAAGTGTTGGTAAAGTTATACATTCTTCCTTCTTGGTTAAAAAATAGGTCATATTTACATTTAAAAACAAAAGAGACTTATATTTAAATAAAAAATGATGGTAATTAATAGATCTATTTTGTAATTGTAATTCATCTGTACCGGTACTTTAAAAATAATGTATGTTTAAATAAATATATTTAATTCCAAATCATTTAAAGTGTTGGTGTTCCCCAAGGCTCAATCTTAGGCCTACTGTTGTGAATATATTTCCAACTTCAAATACATTTCCTTTTAGATTTAAATAGGATTTGACAACACAAAAGATTATTTATTTTAGCAATTTGCAGTCATTTGTGTTAAGTGTCTATATATCAGACACATGCACCTGTCTCCAAATTATAATATTGAGTCTGTTACTCATAACCCACAGAAAGACTGAATAGTATTCAGAGCGGCCTCACCACAGAAGTACTCGGAGTTCATCGATTCGGGGGTGTTCAGGAAGGAGTATGTTAGGAAGGCCTTGTGGTAAGTATTCATCTCCTGGCTGTTCAGGTCCAAATCTGGACAGCTGGGCAGGTATGAGCCGAAGGTGGCTAATGAGATGAACTTCATCAGCTCTACGTTGGGGATATAGCCAAAGCTGCAGTCGTATGAGTATGCACCGCCAACCTAGAAAGGGGCAAACACAATACAAAGGTCGGTGAGTTCAGTACAATGGTTTCATCGTGGTTCAACGTCATGTAAACACTTTCTGTGTAACAGTTCTTTACATTGGACTTCCATTGACATGCACAAAATATTGCTGTTTCAACATATTCCAAAATTCAAAGAGCATGGAGCAATCTGGTTCTTTTTCTACCTCTGTTTGATGTTTCACTATTGGAGCCGCATTGGTGTTGCCAACTGAGAAAGTTAAAATGAACCCCTAGTCTTACAGTGACAGACAGGTCAAACTCTGCTAGTGGTCAAGCCCACTCATATTACCAGAATCAACCGACTGCTCACAAATCATTCTCACTTCTTCCCGTTAAGTAACTCAAAGCTACTTCAGCTCATCTAGGCTAGCTTGGAGTTTATTTTACAATGTGGAAATAATTCAACACATATTGAGAATCTAAATGGTTACTATTTTACTTGAAAAAGTTTTAGTGGGATAGTGGTCAAACAAATATAGAAATACCGCTTACACCAGAAGCAATGGAAATAACACTGTCACATTAACAATGTTGGATTCCATCTGAATCAAAGAAGCTGGATAAGTGAAAAAAAACAGAGCTGAGATCTTGTTTACCTGCACAAAGGAGCAGGCGATGGTTCCACTCCTGAGCTGGTTCAGCAGGGTTTCACACACGGCCACATCAGGAACACTCGTCACTCCATCTGTGATAATGATGATACCTGGAACACACACCTGCATGTTTAATTGCCAATTCTCAATATCTTCTTATCATTATGTGTAATCAAGTTACATCAACTTCCAATTGTGGAGAGATGCTGAGGACTAAAGGAAGTGCAGCGTCGAGTGCGAGTTCCTTAAATGTAAAGGGACATATGAATTAGTAGTTTGATTGAGAAACTCAATGTGAACATAAGACGAACCGACCTGCACTGGAGTTTGGTGGCAGCAGCTGAAGGGCCAGGATGCCTTGGCGTACCATGCTGACCAGACCCATATCAGCCGACACCATGGAAACGCCTTGCTTCCCTTGGGGTTGTTCATACTTGATGTTGCTGGGAAGATCTGAGCTTTGGACCGACTCAACGGACTGAAGGCACAGGAGATATAAATACATTAATGTAGAACTTCATTAAAGAATTAATAATACACAATATTTGATGTCACACTTATGGTCGCTTTGGTGGAAATGGTGCATAGTAGAGTAAACATATGACAACATGTTAAAGTAGAGAGCTGAGAATATTTTAAAAGGGGTAGCGTTGAACAGAAGCGTGCAAAATATTCCGAAGGGTGTGCGGGATTCAACCACTTAACAATGTGTTACTATTTAGAGCTGGACTGTGACCTTTTACAACACCCTACTACGTGGCTCTCAACTCACCTACTGAAGACAGAAATCTTTTCAAAACACATCGCACACCCATAAAGCTGACTTTCAATACAAATACTCTTTATTTTCTGAAACAGCTGGTCACTGTTGTTTTGTTTTACCTTAATCAGACTATTTTCTGAAGCTGATGAATCCAAATGTGTTGCTATAGTGAGTTTCTTTGGCAGCGGGACAGTGTACATGAATGTGAGAAAACTAAACAATAATGAATTACTTAGTGTGACAGCATTTTAGAGATGTTTCTGTTAAATGTAATCATGTCTCTTAATCTATGTCTCGTACAAATATGAGAGTGCTCTGACTTTAAGGACAACATTTACTATTATTTGCGTTAAACACTTGCAATTAACTTATGTGCCTTTTTCTTTGATGTGTTGATGTTTTACCTTGAAACAAACAGTTGTACAGTGTTAGGGTGCTACTATGGAAACATTTGGTGGAGTTTTTAGCTAGTAAATAAACAACACACACATTGTGTAGTCAAAGATAAAAGTGATTTGTCTCGATTTTCTCACAACTTCTAAAAAAGCAACTACATTGAGCTCGATTGATGTGTCAATGGAGCTCTATGGCACAAAGGAAGAAGATACTGTAAGTCAGGCTTTTATACACGCACACAATATTTGGTAGTAAATACATTTAATGTATGCTCCGCACAAATAAAAACGTGTAGAATATCTACGGCTTTGGGCTTTTAAAGAGGCTGACACGAAAAAGACACGATTTATGTGTCAGTGCTTCTCTTGAAGAAAATTGATATTTTTTGTTTTAAATATGAGATATATTGTTTCACTCCCTGCAGCAGTCAGACTGTAGAATCACCAAGCCCCCTGGTAAAAAAAACCTCACACACAGACTCCAGTCCCACTGCAGTCAGCATGTCGTTGTGTCCCTGGGAAAGACACTTGACCCCAAATGGCTTCTGTGGCCACAGTACTGAATGTATGTAAGTCGCTTTGGATATAAGTGTCTGATAAGTGAGATGTAATGTAATGATGTGCAATAGCACTGCCTGTAAATATACAACTTCGTGAATTACCACAGCTCATGTGCAATTTAAACTCAAATGCAATTTATGCTTTATTTTTCATTCTTTTGTAAACATTACCATCTACTTCAATTTTGTAATGGTCACACAAAAATGATACTGCTACTTACTTTTTTACAATGGTGTACTTATGTGATTTTTTTTTTTACTCCTTGTGTTTTTATAACGTGTGCCTACTTTTTTTTTTTTTAAATATTTAAGTCTAATATTTGTATTTCAATCTGCACTGTAGCTGTTGTAATGCCCCAAACCTTTTTCACTGCAGGACAAATAAAGGATTTCTGATTCAACTAACAACATTTTTTCTTATCTTTAAAGGATTAAAAAAAGAAGACATTGTCAAAAGACTTGAAGAGCACTTGCCTGATCCTGCTGCTGATGCAGGACCTCTGCGATGCTGCTCTCCACCGCTCTGAGCTGCTGATAGATGTAATTCAGGAACTCCACCAGGTCTGTTCTGTCCAGCTGACAGCCCTGCACCAACACCTGCGGGGGGGGAATAGCCTGTCAGAGGACTGCCAACGAAAAACCAAATACCATACATGACACACCAGTATGGAACAGGATCACACGTAAACTACTTCAGTGACCTGATGGGAAGTGAGGCCAATAATGGATGAATATGCCAAGATGGTGAGGAAGATCTTCGGCTTGAACAGCTGATCAGTTCCAGGGACTTTGAATGGTTGAGCCAGACCGGCCAGACACCTGGATAAGGCGTGAAAGACCTCATCGAAGATCATCTCTCCTGTGCTGTCATCCTGCACAACAGAGGACAAAACACCATTTCTGAGAAACTGTTGTCCACATTTACAAGAGCGCTTTATACTGTAAGTGAATTGCACTCCGAAACTGAGACATGCTAAATTACCAAAGTACAGATTTGTATAAAATGGTGCCCTAACAGAGGTGCAAAGATGCAGAGAAGTGAAAGAGAAAATATGAATGACTTTGTTCCTCTTTTTGATTTTATTTTGGGGTTTAGAGAGTGAGGTAGAACAAAGCATAACCATGTGTTTGCAGTACTTTAAAATGTCTAGTTTTTTTATGGATAGTTGTATACAAATATGTTTAAGGACAAATGTTTGAATCCTTCCCATAACCGATGGACCCTGTCTGCCTTCAACCTATTTGGATCTGATGTTCACAGAGAGGCATACATGTCAGCCTGGATGGAGACAGTGGACTAAGGGGTTGAGCTGCAGCTTTGACAACAATAAAGTATAAAAACTTCAGCTGTAGAATTATAACTCAAGCATAGGATGGCAATTAGTGATCATCATCAGAGGCCTGTACTACAAAGCCGGTTCAACATAACCTGGATATGTTTGAGTTAGCCGGTTGGCCTAATCCAAAACATACGCACTCTCGCTAAACGCTCCTACGACGCTGGTTATCAAGTGGATCGCTCAAGCCAGCCGTGTCCTATCTAGTTAGGTGCGCGTTCACATGAAAGGGGTGGTATTTGGAGCATTTGACCAATCACAAACATGGAGAAGCGTACTGACAGCGCAGCGCGTCATACTTCCTGAATGAAAAGTCAACTATAATATTAGACAAATATAAGACGTTAAACTTTAAACATCCATGACTTAAACACTTTATCCAGGATAAAAGCCACACCTGCAAGGTGAATACAGCTGGTAAAAGAAAAAGTGTTTGAATGGGTACATTAACAGGTTTATGATATCACTGAACGTCTAAGACACGAGTGGATCTGACTTTAATTACATTTGACTCGAGTGTTTCATCAACTTAATGTGTTGCTTAAAATAATACTTCTGCATACAGTAGGCTATGTGACACTGTGAGTGTTGCACGGCCAGATACGGCTCAACTGAGTCAGATAAGGAAATATATGATACATTATGATGTGATATGCCGCGGACTGTACTTAATGTTACTCTGACCCGGTTACTTATGTTGTGGCAGATATTTAAGTAAGCTTTCTTAACGCTAATGTTATAATAGTCAGATTGCTCTGAAGATGGGAGGTGATATTCTATTAATGTTCACCTTCACACAGTCGGTGATTTTTGCCGGCCGTCTTTCCTGCAACGGCAGCTTTTCTGTATTTCCTTTCTCCTGTAATATGACTTGATCGCTTTAAACTCTGCACACGGAGCTCTGATTGGTCAGCAGGCGGTGCTTTCACTGAGTTGATCTCTTAGCCTGCAACCTAACCTGCTCCGGGGCAGGTTAGCCGCACAGCATAAGTTACCATGGAGATCTAGCCCGCTAAAAAGAGAACCAGCGTCGTAGGACCGGAAAGCCGGAGTTTTCCCTGAAGTTAGCCAGCTAAGCGAAAATCCTGCTTCGTAGTACAGGCCTCTGGTGTTCCTTGAGATTGTGCTGCACTTTGTGTACACAAGTACTCAAGGTTTGTTCAGTCCATAACTAAATCAGATGTACACATTACAACTTAAACAAAAACAGCCGCTTGAGTGATTTTTGCAATTGTATGCAACCTGAATATTCGCCAGGAGCCAATATAGTACTTCATTCAAGTTTTATGTCAAATTAGGTTTTAAATTTTTTTCGACTTCCACCGATGCGTATAAGCTTTGCAAATTCACATGTATTCACTTCTTTGCATTGCCTTTGTAAATAATCGTGCTGAAAGAAAGGTGTATTTGTGTTTGGTCTGAACACAAAATAAAACTGACATTATTGTTTTGAGCCTTATCCAATGCAATGTGCACAATGGGATGCCAGCACGTCCAGAGTACATTGGTTAGTAGCACATTTCAGATACATGTAGCTGGACCCAAAGGCAATGCAGCAGAGGATATGTACTTGAGGGAAACAAATTAAGGTTTCATGTACGATATTGTGTATGCATGCAGAAAGATCTATTCTATCCTGACATAGCAACATTAGAAACAAGATTGAGATATTTCTTGTTGCAAGTTACAACCACTTAACTGAGTCTTACCACGATCCCTGTGGAGGGGCTGAGGTCCAGCTCGATGATGAAGCGGTACCTCCGGGCCAGGAAGGTGGCTCGAGTGGACGGCACCAACATGTGGGGGTACGTGGTGGGGGGGGAATCTGTCTGCCATCCTTTGGGTAAGATACTCAGCAAGTCCAGCTCGTTCTCCGAGTTCAGCTGTAAATAAGTCAAACACAGTATCAGTATCGTATTATTTGAAATATTTAAGAGGATCAGGAATATATGAAACTGTAACAAAAATATGTTTCCACCTTCGGGTCATCTTTTTTTAACTTTGTGCTTTTTGTAGACTTTTTGGTTTATTATATTTTAAGGAATGTATCAAAACAAATTCCAACTGCATTGAATTTGGGGATTCCATAGTACCCCTATAAAGCAGTTTGAAGAGGCCCTATTGTGTTTTTTGGAATATTACCTTTAAGGGGCTTTTTCCTCAACTGCCTAAAATATGACCAAAATATGCATCATTAGCCCTTGAACAGTGGCTTCGAAGTAAACAGTACACATCTTCACATGACTTTGGTCTTTGTGATCAACTCACCAGTTCAGGCTTTGATGCTGGCCAGATAACCTGGTTCAGTTTACCAAGAAACCAGGCCAGACGCACATTCCTGGAGATGCGATACTCCTCCTTCATCAGGAGGTAGATTTGGTCCGCCTCCTCCACCTTCCAGTGACAGACACATAGAACATTGTCAGCATTAGGAGCAGTACAGTAGAGTATGTTTTGCATTATTAGGGTGGGAATTGGCCAGTTTTTTTATACCGACTAAGAATACAGCACTGATTTAGCCTCTGTTATTGCATTAACTAATACATCTTATTAACATTAGTCTTCCTGTAATAAATCTGATGTAAACTCACATGTTGACACTGACGTTCAAGTTAAGATTCATACTCAAAACTGAAATGTAAATAAGAACAACTGTGCAAATGCTGTACTTAGGTACAATTTTGAGGTACTTGTACGTCACTTGAGGATTTTCGTGCTATGCTACCTGATACTTTTACTTTACTAAATGTTGGAGGTCATTTTTTAATTCATTTAAAAATATTAGTTACTAGCTACTTTGCAGGAATGGACCTCTAAGACTATGAATCAACCAACAAATCAGTATATATTATTATATGTTAAGCTACCTAGCAGTATATATCAAGTCCTTTAAATAATCCCTACTTTTACCGAGTGAACATTGACATAAATGCATTCATAATAATCCTAATAGAAAAATGTTATATGTTTTTATCTGATATGGGCAATAGCCTACTAGGAAATGTGTACTTTTTTTGTTTGTACTTGAAGTATATATTGATGCCAATCCTTTTTGTATTTTGTACTTAAGTACACTTTTGAATGGAGGAACTTTACATACAGAGTATGTTTACAATGTAGTATTACTATGTTTGACTTAAGTGAAAGATCTGAGTATTTCTTACACCTCTTCTCAAACTTAATGCATTTCTTAAATAAAATGCACTACAAAACTGTAGTTACCAAGGCACTGCATCTCTATGCTGCATTCATCAACACTATGCTGCAGAGCCAGACACACAGGAACTGATTTGAACTTAAATGTAACTGTTAGCTCGAGACTAACGTGGCTCGTGCTCACTTGCAGCTTGGTTGTTATTGCTAGCTGTCGAGCTAACGTAC
This sequence comes from Notothenia coriiceps, assembly GCF_000735185.1. Lineage (NCBI taxonomy): Eukaryota > Metazoa > Chordata > Actinopteri > Perciformes > Nototheniidae > Notothenia > Notothenia coriiceps. Next base: position 45,513 of record NW_011357343.1, read on the forward strand.
AGCTAACACTAGATTCTATACGTCAAGAGGTGTTAGCAAAGCTCTATTTGCTTGGGACTGCTCATACTTAGGCTTTAATTGAAACAGGACTTTGTCTGCAGACTTTTAGGGCAAACAATTTGATTAAAAAACGTGCTCTTATTTTCCCAAGATATGCAGCCCCTGTTGTTCTTTCTGCAGCCAAAAGGTAAAGGTACCTCATTGTCCGGTCTCTCTGCCATGCCGTGAATCACATAGGGACTGCCTCAGCTGACCGGTATTCACTTTGTTTTGTGGAATATAATCCGCCCAATACTTGTTTATCATTTGTCTTGTCCGGTCTTGTCAGGTGTTCGCAGAGTTGTGTCGGTTTGGGTGACAGTGCATACAGTTTCCGGTCAAATCTTTCAAAAATAAAACGTATTTGACCCACACGGACATAAGCATATTTAAAATGACATTAGTATATGACATTAGTGTATTTCCATGTAATGCTACTTTTATTTCACTACATTTAAAAGGGAAATAAGGTATTTTTTACTCTATTATATTAAACAGCTTTAGTTACTTTTCAGATTTTGCATTAAAAAACATGTGATCAACTTTTTACATAATGCATCTCTAAAGATGTAATTACTGGTCTAACTGTTTCACGTAAAAACAAATGTAGAAGTATACAACATATTAAAAAAAAGGTTTGTGTGTACAACAGCAAAATGCTGCTTGATGCAACTATTTTATTAATCTTATAGGCCTATTGTCATATATAATAATATATTTATCACATATGAAGGGCCATTTTATGCAGAACTAGTACTTTTGCTTTTTATACGTACATGTTCTCTTGAGTCTGTACTTTTACTTAAGAATGTAGGACGTGTATTTATAATAGAGAATTTTTACATAATGTATTGCTACTTTTATTTCAGTAAAGGATCTGAGTAGTTATTCCACCATCTGATCTTGATAGAGTAATTTAAGATGATTCTGAAATGGGCCTTTAGCCATAATGAGTACTTTTACTGTTGTAACTTTAAGTATATCTTGATGATATTCTTTTGGACACAGGACTTTCAATTCTAACATAGTTATACTACTTTTACTTAAGTAAACAATCTGAGTACTTCTTTCACATCTGCACAATGGGAACACCCTTTACAGTCTATGAGAACGCCCTCACAATTTCCATTATTTGTATAGCATAAGTGAGTAAATATAAGAAATACATTCTGCTTTTTAATTAAAGGCAATTCAAATGTTGAATGTTTTTGAGGAAATATATGTTTTTTTAATTGGTTTGGCCTTTATCAGAATATAACTTTTGAAATGTCACCATAGAAAAAGGGCTGGTCGGAATGATAAAATACACACATTCTAAAATCCGTTTATTAATTTCAACAGAAGTGTTGTTATAGTAGGCCTAGTTGTGCTACATTTTCACATTATTGATAACACATCTTCAATTTCTAAAGACTTTGTTTCTTTTTTAAATGGAGGATGTGTTGTAGCATGCTTTTATACAATTAAATAATACTGTTAAATATGGTACTCTTTTCCTTATTTTCAACGTTTCGTCCTAACGATGAACTTGCATATAACGGTTATGTTTCATTAGATGTTATTATTTATATGCTTTTATTTTGGAAAGACTTTCATTAAACTTCCGTGATCCTTGTTTTTAAGCGACATGTGACCAGGAAGCGTCACTGCTATATCACTTATGTTCAGTTATATACATCCATGGTTATACACCACTGTAATAAAAATGAAAAAATAATTGGGAATTGTTGCAAGAATATCGAAACTATCAATTTCTCTACGGACAAACTGAATGTTTCATATGCTGTTTTATTTTTCACAGTTTAACCAATCTTCCTTGATACAATATTAGTTACATAATCAGTATAATAACATTTTATTTTAAAATAAATACAAATGTATGATATTCAGTGTGTGATATGAAAGGTTTTTAAGATAATATTTTTTACTACAAGTGACAAGGGATTTTTTCCGCCCAGAGCGATGCTTCCCAGGTCCATTTCCAAATATTTACGTCATGTAATGTTCTTGTTCAGACAGGATATTTGTATATTTTATATATGTATTGTTATATATATTATCTGATTTATATAAACGCATTGGACTTTAATATGTGTCTACATTTCCATATTGAATAATTAGGCTGCTGTTTTCCAGTTTAAAGTGCAACAGGAAGAATGCTGTTGGGTCATGAATTAGATAAAATATGATAACATAGATTCAAATAATGAAACAGTGAAAATAGGTAAAATATGTTCTTTCGTTTACAGTTTTGATGCAGGAGGTGCTGCCTAACCATGGATGTATGCCTGACAGTCAACTCTCAGGGCAAAAAGGTCGCTTGATGATGACGTAGTGCAACATGCGACGAGGAGCCGTGTTCTCCACGTTGTTTACAAGAAGGTGCTGCCAGTGTGTTTTTAGCTTGCTTTATTGCTCGGTTTACTCTTAAATCATGGAGAAAAAATCCACCGGGAATAAACCTAAACCTGCAAAGATGAAAGACAGTGCAGACCCCGTCAGAAACTTCGAGAAATGGAAGAAAAAATACAACAAGACGAAAGCACGAGTGAAGAGCGACAGAGTCCCAAAGAAGCCCGAGTGGCAGGTCGAAAGGGAGTATATCGAAAAGCTAGTCAGCAGGTATTCAGAAATAAACAGCAAGGAGGCTGTCAGGTTTTCAGACTTCCCCATTTCAAAGAAAACCTTGTTAGGTTTGCAGGGGATGCAGTACCGACAGCCCACCGAGATCCAGAGGCAAACTATCGGCTACGCTTTGCAGGGTAAAGATGTCCTCGGCGCGGCTAAAACCGGCTCTGGGAAGACTTTAGCCTTCCTCATACCGGTGCTAGAGTGCCTGTACCGCCAGCAGTGGAGCTCAGTGGACGGCCTCGGTGCCCTCATCATATCCCCCACCAGAGAGCTCGCCTATCAAACCTACGAGGTCCTCCGCAAGGTCGGCAAGAACCACGAGTTCTCCGCGGGGCTCATCATCGGTGGTAAGGACCTGAAGAGCGAGTCCGAGAGGATCCACAACACCAACATCGTGATCTGCACCCCGGGACGCCTGCTCCAGCACATGGACGAGACGGCCACCTTCCTCGCCTCAGACCTCCACATGCTTGTTCTTGACGAGGCGGATCGCATCCTGGACATGGGGTTTGCTGATACCCTCAACGCCATTGTGGAGAACCTCCCCAAGACCAGGCAGACGCTGCTGTTCTCCGCCACACAGACCAAATCCGTCAAAGACCTGGCCCGCCTCAGCCTCAAAGACCCGGAGTATGTGTGGGTCCACGAGAAGGCCAAGTTCAGCACACCTGCCACCCTGGAGCAGAGCTACGTGGTGTGTGAGCTCCACCTGAAGGTCAACATGCTGTTCTCCTTCATCAGGAGCCACCTGAAGAAGAAGATCATCGTCTTCTTCGCCTGCTGCAAGGAGGTGCAGTACTTGTTCCGGGTCCTCTGTCGCCTCAGACCTGGCATGCCCATCCTAGCTCTGCATGGCAAGCAGCAGCAGATGAAGAGGGTGGAGGTGTACAACGACTTCCTCAGAAAGCAGAACGCGGTGCTCTTAGCCACAGATATAGCCGCCAGAGGCCTGGACTTCCCCACAGTCAACTGGGTGCTGCAGTTCGACTGTCCGGAGGATGCAGACACCTACATCCACAGGGTGGGCCGCACCGCCAGGTACAAGGAGGGGGGGGAAGCCCTCCTGCTGCTGCTGCCCTCTGAGGAGAAGGGTATGATTGGACAGCTGCAGGAGAAGAAGGTCCCCATCAATAAGATCCAGGTTAGACCTCCCACATCCACAGCATCTCCATACACACACACACACGCGCACACACACACACACACATTGAGCAGATGAAAACCCATCTGCAATTGTTTGTGATCTCGTAATACATTTATACGCAGTGGTTTGATGTTTTATTTCATCAACACTGCATTAACACTGGTCATCAAAAACATGTGATTAAACGTCATACATTACAATTTATAGCCGAATGTTGTCATTTCTCAGTGCTGTTTGTTTCAGAAACTGAAAATGATCAGTGGTCAGTGACTTGTTTCTGGAGTTATATGAGTGACATCGAATTGTCTTATTAGTTAGAGAATGTCAATATTGTATTTGGCTTGAAGCCTTTCAACAGTGAAGTGCTTTAAGCATACTAAGAAATATGTTTTATACATTTCTAGGAGTGATACAAGCTTAGTATGTATTACACTGAGATATCCCCCTAAGAAGTCTTAGATGAAAAAACCATTCCTTTAAATCATTTCACATCAGTTTTTCTGAGAAATGTGCTTTTTATTGTTAACTTAGACAACATTATTATATGCATATGTTACTCGACATATAGATTTTCATTGCAATAAGGTACCATTTATAAATGATACATTTATGTTATTGGTCAGAAACTCAAAAATGCAACACAAGCAATATACAAGTGTTGGATACAAAAAAAGAGCAGAATACAACATGTGTTGATCAGTTGTGTTTTCTGATTGGTCGCAGGTGAACCCAGAGAAGCTGCAGAACATTCAGCAGAAGCTGCAGGCCTTCCTGGCCCAGGAGCAGGAGCAGAAGGAGAGAGCTCAGAGGTGTTTTGTTTCCTACCTGCGCTCCGTCTTCCTCATGAAGAACAAAGAGGTGTTTGATGCCTTCAAACTCAAGCTCAACGATTACGCTCATTCTCTGGGCCTCGCCGTGGCTCCGAGGGTTCGCTTCCTGAGTAAAGCCCAGGCACAGAAAGAGGAGAAAGAAGCAAAGAGGGAGGAGGAGCAGTCTGAAGAAGAGGTGGAGCTGAAGAGCTTTAAGGCCCAGCTGAAGGGGAACAATCCGGAGGAAAGTCAGAGCTCAGAGTCAGGGGATGATGAGGAAGGAGATGAGGATCAGAAGGTATTAGGTCTGGGTGCAGACAGCGATGAGGACGAAGATGATCTAAGAGACTTGGACTTGCTCACAGTCAAAAGAAAAGACGTGTTCAATCTGACGGGGGATGGTGAGAGTTCAGGTGAACCTGACGAGGACTCGAATGTGAAGATGGAAACGGAGACGAAGTTTAAAGAAGCCAAAAAGATCCTCAAGAGAAACTTCCAGGTCAACACCAAAGTGACGTTCAGTGAGGAAGGACAGGCCGTGCAGACGTGGCCCCCTGTGCAACGGGTAGTGACTGCTGATGATGAAGACGAGGGGGTTTCAGGGATCAACATGGAGAAGGCCAGGGAGAGGCTGAAGCGCGAGGACCAGGAGTTCGACAAGCTGGAGTACAGACGCAAGGTGAAGGCCAAACACACGGAGAAGAGGCTGAAGGCCAAGGCTGCCAGGAAGGAGACCAGCAAGCACAGAAACAAGTCTGACGATGAGGAAGACGAGGTGATTGCTTACCTGGCCAATCACAGCGACGACGAGTTCGACCCAAGCTCCCTGCCAGACCCTGACAAAGTGAGATCTGACGAGGAGGAGGAGGAGGAGGAGGAGGTGGTGACAGCAACCAAACGGCAGCACAGCAGCGGTGAGGAAGAGGAGGAGCACACAGTGGGGAAGAGGAAGAAAGTGAGGCAAGAGAAGGAGGATAACACTCCCCTGGACACTGGCCTGTCTCTGGCTGAAGACGAGGAGTTAGTCTTACATCTGCTGGGAGGCGGGAGGTAGACAGGAAAGAGGAGGCGGGGCTTAAAGGAGGCTTTTCCAACAATAAACTGGTCTTTTAAATAAAGTTGAATTACAAAATCAAGAGTGAAAGGACTACAGGACATTTTTGAGTCTGTTTGTAAACCTTGATGACATCATTATCAGGTTTCTTTTCTTCATAATGAACAACTGGAGTAGTTACTTTGTTTAATGGCTCTTACATCTCTAACAGTAGAGTGATGCAGGAATGATTCAATAAACCTTAGAATCATTCCGTTTTCTTTTTAACATGTTATTGATTGGACGCCTGTGATGTTTCCGTTTTGTTCAACAACCCAAAATATGCCAGTAATTACCCCATTCGTGATGGTCCAAAGCTTTCATGTGTTTAAAAAAAAAAAAAAGCGGTTGCTAACAAATGTTTAAATGAGACTGCTTAATGTCAGCATGGCCAACTCTAGCTGCTTTTAGTTAGCCGTGGTGACATGAAGTCATGCGGCCGTGATTTAGTTGAGTTTATAGCCTGACATTAGCTTTTTACTTAACCTTGCAATGTTAACTTCCGGGTTGGCCTACAAAAACACTTCATCACTGCACTACGTTGTTGTTGAGAGTAGTCAAAACCATCACTGCCGCTATGAGTTTAAAGTATAATGTTTGTATTTGTGATGTAACAAAAGCATTGACTTTTTGTATTATTGTGAATGTTTACCCATCAGATGTTGGTATAGCTGCAAAAGGAGAGGATATGAGTTTCCTCCTGGATGTTTATTCCTTTTCAATCTGCAGTCTTGTGTCGAGCCTCTTATTTATCCTTCTCTCTTAAAGTTCTTCTATCAATTACCTTCATCATCAGAGAGCTTGTAATTATTGAAATGTAAAAGTCATTTCATATCAGAATGCTGTTGCCATTTTGGCAATAACTTGGCTGTAAAGTTATTCAATCAAGTAAGTTGTGTTGCTGATGTAAGTGTTGAGTGCAATGCTTTTGATTCTGGGCAAAACATTCTTGACAGCTAAATTCATTTTATATGCATACATGTAAGATCTGCATCATTTCTGGATAGTTGCCCAAACTGGCTGAAAACTTGCAGGTAGTAAATTGTTGTTATACAATATCATACAAATGATCAGTTTTAAAGGTTTTGTTCCTGCATAATTTTTTTTTGTATTGTTTCTTTTCTAAGAAATAACGCATACCAATTATTTTTTTATTTACAGGCAACATTAAAAAAAAAATTGTATAATTGTAACTTTTTATTTTCAAAGTGACAATTGAAAAACACTAAACTTTTTAGTAAAAATATGAATTTGTGCAAGAATTGCAGTAATGGAATAACACTTTGTCTTAGATTTACCTTGACACACACACACACACACACACACACACACACACACACACACACACACACAGAC
>NW_011357343.1:52896-58255 GCF_000735185.1 Notothenia coriiceps
TTTAGAATAAGTTATAATGTGATATACTCCTCTAACTGTAGTACCACATACAAAATAAACGAAATAATAGTTACATTAAACTGTTATTAATGTACATCTTATGTTGCAACATAAGATGTACATTAATAACAGTTTAATGTAACTATTATTTCGTTTATTTTGTATGTGGTACTACAGTTAGAGGAGTATATCACATTATAACTTATTCTAAAGCAAATTCCTTTTATTTGTAAACCTACTTGGTAATAAAACTGATGCTGATCAAAAGGACTAATGGTTTTAAATTAAATCATATTTGTATAAAGCATAATTGTTCAATTCACATTCATTCTGTCACAAAGCTTTAATTCACACATCATTAATAAAATAGTTTATAAATCCTGTTTTTTTTAGCCGAAGCAATTCATGGTTAGCCATTCTTTCCTGTGTTCCCCAAATGCAGCACTGGTCCCTGGTGAGTTCAGGCACTCACGCCACTCCAAAAACACATCCAACAGGTGAGCTCGTGACTGACTGACTGACTGACTTCGTTGTGTCTCCTAAAGTTAATCCATTGGGAGGACTGAGTTATGATGGAATTGGATCCATCTTTCCACACGGAATTTTAACTGTGATTCAGCGGGAAAAGTGTTCCCGAAGCAATAACGCCAAATTCCCATCTAAAATGTTAGAGCTAAAATAGCACGAGCTTACATTATGTTACATTCCTTTAATGTTGAACGTGTTTATGTCAAACTTGGCCTTGTCTAAAGTTGAAAAACTGACTTCACACCAGTTAGTAGGTCGAAAACATAAGACAGAAATCAATTTTTACGTATAGCCTACTTAATATTTCCCCATTTTTACTTGGCTAAGGTTAGCCATTTAGCTAATTTTAGCTAGTCTTCCGTGGTTAAAATAACTAAGTACATTTACTCAAGTATTGTATTTAATTACTTTTTTGTGCATTTCCACTTAATGCTAGTTTATACTTCTACTCAACATTTCAGAGGCAAATATTGTACTTTTTACTCCATTACATTTATTTTGACACACATGTGCACTACTATCGTAGTACTATCTCTTGATGCTACTTACCATAATAATTTAATTCTGTGAAAAGATAATTCTGGTAACAAGTACTTTTACTTTTGATACTTTTACAAAAGTACATTTAGCTAATAAGTCATGCTCTCCTTTATATAGTTTTGAAATAAGCCATCGTGAAAAAATAATAATATTTGTCTTTAATACTTTTGTAAAGATTAGAAATCAGGGCTTTTACTTGTAATGGAGTATTTTAAGATATTGTATTTGTACTTTTACTTAAGTAAAGGATCTGAGTACTTCTTTCAACAATTATATTCTTCTTTCAGTACGAGTAGAGTAACTATACATTTGTGGTGAATTTGGAAGTTGAAATTACTTGAAGTTAATAAGCTGAATAATGTCAGTATTTCACGTGAGTCAGACTGGTGAAATGTCTTCACTCAAAACAAGGCATGTAAGGTCCATTTTCTATTTAGCGTAACCAGTGGTGGAAAGTAACTAAGTACAGTTACTCAATTAGTGTACTTAAGTTCAAATTTCAGGTACATGTAATTCATTTGATTATTTTCTTACTGTGCCACTTCTTATTTCTATTTCTACATTTATTTTATAGGTTTAGTGACTTTATTGGTGCAGATTTTTACACACAAATTATGAAGAATGGTTGGAATAGCTCATGTAAATTAAACAATCCAACATTCTATTTAAGTACATAAAACAATAAGTCCGAGACGGAAAGGTTTAACAACTGCAAGGTAATTCTTAGGAAACATTTGCAAGATGTTCTGCTTTTTCTGCAATGTGTACTTTTACTCCTCATACTATAGGTACATGTTCCTGGTCATACTTAAATACCATTTTAAATACAGTACTTTACAGTGTAGTATTATTACTTTTACTTAACTAATAGATCTAAATACTTTCCCACCTCCGAGAATAATGTTCCTGTTCAATTTTAAATGTTTTTTAAAGGGGTGCAGCTTTGGAAAATGTAGCATAGCTTAACGATATAACAATTGATAACGAAATAAGCTATATCATTTATTGGATAATGTTTAAAATGACATTGTTTTTTTTCAGAAACAATTATGTCCACAAATAAAGTGGGTTTTGGACCCCCAAAGCTAGAGTCGTGTTGGGCATCAGGGGACGGAGACCACTCAGTTCAAGTGAAGATTGTACAGGTCCCAACCACATGTAAACCCAGCACTGTCATAGCCCCACCTAAAATCATCACCGCCAGCCAAGTCCACCAAACCACCTCCTCCACAGTGCTGACAGCCAGACACACTTCCTCTCCTTCTGTCATGGTGGTATCGAAGGTGACTACCTCAGGAGGAGTGAGTGCTAAAATCCAACCACAGGTAACAAAAGCAGCGTTGAGCCAGGTTGCCTCCATGACCCAGGCCACAACCCAAGGAAGGACGGTGGTTATAACGGTACCCAGGGCAGCGGGTCCTCAGCCAGTCACTGTGGCCCCCCGGATGCCACACACCACCTCCACACAGCTCCCTGCCAATTTCCAGATACCACCAGGTGAGTCGGCCTCTACATGCTTGTGGTCCAAATATTTGCCCTGATTGGTGATGTTCTCTTCTATAATAATCTAACTCATTTTTACAGATTTTAACATATATTTTCCCATCGAAAATACTAATCTCATAGTCTTTAGATTGTCACTGTGTCTCATTTTGGATACTTCCATTAATATACTTCCATGCAGAACACTATGTTCTTGTATAGTGTGTTTGAGAAGGTAGTGTTGTTTTAAATGTCAGAAATGCAAGTGCTAAAGTTTGAATCATTGTTGTTAAACAATTCACTTTCTAACACTCAAGAAAATATGTTTAAATAGAAAGTTTGTTTGGTCAATAATGTACACATACTTATACTTTACCCATCACCCGTTTTTCAGGACAATGGTCAGTTAATTGCAGGTAGTGATTTCAGACCCTCCTTCTGGCAGGTATGATGTTGATCCGCAGCGAGAGTGGTCAGCTGATGCTGGTATCCCAGCAGGCTTTGGCACAGGCCCAGCAGGCACCAAGAGGCGTCGGTGGTCAAGCACCAAAAATACTGGTCCCTCAGGTATTTGGTGTACTGCTGATTTGATTTTATGTGCCTCGAGGCCGATGAAATCCATGGCTCAAAGATTTACGTTTTCCGTGTTGTCCTTTTAACGTCTGTCCCATTCTTTTTGTTTGCAAATCTCAAGAATACCTTGAAGAAATGTGTTAAAATGTCAGGCAGACATGAGTGTAAACTGCAACTTGACTGACTGATGTAGGAATAAAACAGTGAGGCAATCATTATAGTTTGATACTGATGCGGACAAATGACACATCCTCAATTGTGTGGTCTTCACTAGCTGTCAAGTCTGTTATTCAGGTATCTGCAGCAGCTGGAAATAAGAGTAATGAGAAGGTGACGGTGATCAGGCTGACCGCCCCTCCCAGTTTCCAACCAGCTCCAGTCCAGAAGACAGCTATGGTGAAGGTACACTGGCTGCTTTACTCTTACCGTCAATGACAGCAACTCATATATATCTGGTCATGAGTATTTTTACTGCATTTCAACATTACTTGTTACAAATAACAAGAATTATGAGAAAAATTATAATCAACAGCTTGCTTGAAAATATCAGATTTTGTTTTTTTTATTTATATGAGGAACCTCAAGTCTGACTATTGTTTGTAGACTGGGACTTCTAGCGGGACTTATTCCGCTAACTGCGATTTTGGGTAATGTAATAGTGCATATTGTGGAAATTTGATAACATTTAAATAACTTGTGCAGCCCTAGTTGCATCTCCTTTCCAGTCTCGGATTGTTGGCAGGGCTCCCCACAGTACTGGAAGGCTAAACGTTTATTGAGATAAAAAGGTATTTGAGTCCCGTAGGTTTCATTTATGTATTCATCAGATTTTTCTCCATAAATAATCTATACCAGTACAGTAATGTACTTGTAACTGGTGTAAAAATACTTCTATTTAGGGGAACATGGTGCACTTCTACTAATTTCAAATTGAAACCAAAATTACATTTGTCTAAACTTGCAGGTTCATGAGAGTTTTTTATTAAATGCAGGTACCTATATACAGATTACACTGACTCATGTAAAGGCTACCGGTCAGTGTTTACATCCCAGCAAGTTGTATCTCCACTTCTTACCACAACCACTCACAAATGCATAATCTAGCAGTAGATTGATGCCTGTTACCTGAACATTAGTTCATTTGATATTATTCTGTTATTAGTTTTAAGGCGATGGATTGTATTGTTCAGGTGATGGGTGTAGCTCCCAAACCAGCCTTAGTGCAGCCCCTCAGCGCTGTGTCTGAACGGGGGGGCCAGCTCCGTATTCAGACTGTCGTCACAGAAACCAAGAAGGATCCAGAAGGCGCCGTTAGTCAGGTGAGTCTCTGCAGTCCCAACTCTGACCTGCACTTTGCCTTGCACTTGAAACTAATTTAGATCTGAAACTGCAACATCAGGGTCGAGAGTATTTCATGTAGGTTTGTTTGAGGACTTACAGAAAATACTAACAAAAAAAACGTTATTATGATAGCATTTTTCCTTGGTATTATTAGCGGACCTGTTTCCAATACTACCAAAATATTGGTACAATTATTTGATATCATTTCATGATTGTCAATAACAGTTACTGAGGGTTAAAAAAAACTCCTTCGACAGTTCAGCAATGTTGCCTGGAGGATGTGTTGGAAGAAGTACTTTGATCCTTTACTAAAGTAACAGTCAAAAATACTACGGTCTTAAAATACTCCACTACAAGTAAAAGTTCTGATTTTAAAATGTTACTACTTGCAGAGTGGATATTTCACAGTATTTTATTATTATGGTCATTGTATTATCCTGTTTTTATAGATATAAGAGCATTTTAGTATTGTAGTTGTTTAATGTGGACCGAATTTAGATACTTGAAATACTGTGTAGATTAGCAGTACAGTACAGCATAATACCATATCATGTTTTTGTATATGTACAAAGTAGTAACTGTGTTAAAATAAATGTAGTGGAGTAAAATGCAGGTTGTGTTGAAGTATAATGCAGCAATACATGGAAATACTCAAGTTAAGTACAAATATATAAAAAAGGTACTTGGGTACAATATTTGAGAAATGCACTTAGTTAGTTTCCACCACCGCCTGGGGGGGGGATTACATTTTTCTGCCTCCAGACACAATTTAGTTTTTTTAGTACAAAAACGTTGTGTTCAAACTGTTGAAGTCATGCTGTCCGTCTTCTGTGTTTCATTTGAGCAATATCCAAGAACATTTTCAGTTTTTTTGACCTGTAGTCACCATGTATTT
>NW_011357344.1:0-8495 GCF_000735185.1 Notothenia coriiceps
GCGAGTGGGAGAGTGTCTGTGGAGGAGGTCAGTCAGGTAGGATGGGGCCAGGTTATGGAGGGCTTTGTACGTCATCAGGAGGATCTTGTACTGAATTCTCTGGGGGATGGGGAGCCAGTGGAGCTTGATGAGGACGGGTGTAATGTGTTCACGGATTCGGGTGTGGGTGAGTAGACGGGCGGCGGAGTTCTGGATATATTGAAGTTTGTTGAGGATTTTTGCTGGTGAACCATAGAGGAGGCTGTTGCAATAGTCCAGACGGGAGGTGATGAAGACGTGGATGAGGGTTTCGGCAGCAGTGGGAGAGAGGGATGGACGTAGACGGGCGATGTTTTTGAGGTGGAAGAAGGCTGTCTTTGTGATCTGTTTGATTTATCTGTTGCAGGAGGGGGTTTGGTCAAATATGATGCCTAGGTTCCGGATGTGAGGGGAGGTTTGAACTGGGAAGCCGTCTATGTTGAGGTTGAAGTTATGGATAGGTGTGGTGAGCTTTTTTTGTCCAATGATTATTATTTCAGATTTATCGCAGTTGAGTTTCAGGAAGTTAAGTTGGAGCCAGGATTTTATTTCAGTGATGCAGTTTGTCAGGATGGAGTGGGTAGCAGTGGAGATGGACTTGGTGGAGATGAGAAGCTGGATGTCGTCGGCAAAGCAGTGGAATTGAAGTCCATGACGGCGGATTATGTGACCAAGGGGAAGCAGGTAGAGGATGAAGAGGAGGGGGCCGAGAACTGAGCCTTGAGGGACACCTTGGGGGAGAGGAGCGGTGGGGGATTTGCAGTTATTCATATTGAGAAGCAGACTCCAAGAGATATCGGTTAGATCAAATGTACTCTCTGACTCATACCATATGCAGTCCTGAAGGTGAGAATGTTTACAACCTTGCTTTATGCATATTCAAAAGTAAGAAGGAGTCATCTCTTAACGCAGCTGACGAAGAAATCCTGAGAAAACGAGCTCCAGCTTACCATATGTAGAGTGCCCAAACCCCAACACCAGATGCCCGCTGCCTGTAGACGGAGAAGCATGAACTAGGGTAAGGACAACAATGGAGAATTATAGAGTTAAATAATTCTCTATCTGTAACTCAGCTGGCTTCTATCCAAAAAAGCTCACAGTACAGTATGTGCACTTTAAATGGCCGTGCCCACTGGAGCAATTAGGGTTTCCTGCACAAGCACTTCTACATGTTGACTGCAGAGGCTAACCACTGATCCTTCAATTGGTAGACACCCATTCCCCCCCCCCCTGAGCCACTAACTCCCGTTTTATAAATAGACTCTCCCTGGAAGTAAAACACATACAGTACAGTGTAATGCCCTCAGCCTCATAACAGTGTGGTCTAACACACCCCCAGACAATTGCACTCCAACATGCTAAAGTAGCCTCTTTTTTTATTTCTAAAAAGACCATTTATATGATCCTAACCTTGTGGAAAATTATGAAGCGGATAAAGAGACAAAATAAATCATAGACTGTAAAACAGCTGAATAACCTTTAGGGAGCCGAGCGGATTATTGCTGGCGCACAGCGTGAGAGGCTTGACATGTGAAGAGGTGCAGAGGGACTAATGCACGCCTGCTTTTGAAATAGTGCGCAGGTGATTGACTGCTGCTGATGTGGAGGTGTAGATGGATCTTTGATGGGGAGGGGGGCGTAATCTTGATTACATATCCAGCAGGGAGGGAGGAATAGAGATGGAGGGAAGGGATATGATAGAAGAGAGTAAGATGCTATGTTTAGATTGGCCTGCGAGGATGTAATAGCCGCAGGACTTAATTTTCTGCATAGCTGAGCATTGAAGGCATAAAAAACAGCTGTGTATTGCGGGTGGATAGCCGTCGGTAAGACGGAGCGTTACTGCAGGATGCTGGAAGGGTTGTTTGACAGGATTTTGATGCCCAGCGGAGGTTAGCGCTGTGCTGTCTTCTCAGAGGCCTTTGAATCCCCAGGAGAGTGTTGTGGAGTGCACAGACGTGTAGAATAGGGTCGGAAAGGGAATTTGACATTTCTTTTTACAGTCATGAAATATCCATGATGACGGAGATTAGAAAGCTGGCATGCGACAGACATCCTGTTTATGATATGCCAATGTTCCATGGGGGTTGCTCTGCAGCTTATCAAGGGGGTTTTACTTTAAAAATTAATTCAGAGGAATTGGTGATGTGCTGAATTCAAATGAAGTTTCCATAACTACCTTATGTTTTTGGTTTGTTTGTTTGTCTAAAAAAGTGAAGCCTGATTCATGTTGGTGCATGGGGGACGCATGGGCCGAGGAATAACTTTTTACTCAAACTTTCTAGAGAGGATTCAAATCATGATAATAAAATATATATTACCTTCCTCAATGAACTTTGCAGAGGTTTGCAGTCTTCAAATGCACTTCTACTTTTCTGTGAATCACTAACTCAAACTTCAAAACATTCTTGATTCAAGGTTTTAAATGAATGTCATTTGACAGATTGGCCTTGTATCCAAAATGTGTTCCATTAGTACAGGTCAGCTTCCTTGCTATTCTTCAACTGGGAATGTTCTCCCTTAGTAGCACTTTGGTCACTGCTTCTACATCCTGCCAAGAGTATTTCAGCCAGCCAGGGTTGCTGTGTGAATGCAGAATATGCGTTGAGTTGATATTTGGCTTCGAAGCTCTGACCTTGTCACTACCCGTAAGAATAGTGCAAGCTCAGCAGAGCAGTGATTGACAGTAACGTCTCTCTCAGAGAAAGTTGGTCTGAGAGCATACAGGTAGCTGCTTTATGAGATGGCAGCAGCGAGGTTTCTGATGAGCAGTGCACTTCAGAGAAAAGAAGTGAGCCAGCACTGAAGGCTTTAACACAGCACATTGCCCTATTGAGTTGATGTATAATGCATTGAGATCATCTGTCATGTGCGAGCAGCAGCACATCTGAGATATCTGCCTGAACTCACTTACAGTACAGGCGCTGCTTTGTTAGTAGAATCAGGTGATCTACAAGCTTAGTAGCATATGCCAACAATGTACATTTGTACAACTTCTGCTCTTTATTTTGTGTATCTGTTGCCATTTTCAGCATGTTTCTGAAGATGCCATATCAGGCAAATACTTATTTCTTCCTATCGTTTTCTGTGTTTTCACATTTAGGAACTAATTACATGTTTTAGCTAGGAGTGTGTAAGAAGTAGCTGCAGCCAGGTGGGGTTTGGATTGGATCAACTTTGTCAATAAGGTTTTAAGCTGGTCGTAATAAATGATTGGGTTTTAATGGCTTAATAATAGTGTTTTGCAAAAAATATAGAGAGACGCTTATCTCCTTGGGACGTAATAAAATAAATTCTACTTCAACAAACTTTTGCGGGTTAAAACACCGATAAAAAGAGGGGAACATATTATTTAATTGGTTTTGTTAATACTGACTCACTGCCACACAGTCATGGCTTACAGGACAATTAAATATAACTGAGTAATTTTAAACACAAATAAAAACAACAGCCT
Source organism: Notothenia coriiceps (assembly GCF_000735185.1). Taxonomy (NCBI): domain Eukaryota; kingdom Metazoa; phylum Chordata; class Actinopteri; order Perciformes; family Nototheniidae; genus Notothenia; species Notothenia coriiceps. The sequence continues at coordinate 3,473 of NW_011357344.1, forward strand.
GTAGAGAAGTATAATTTCAAAAAGGCTCTTCTCTCTGTCAGAGTGTTGAGATGTTGAAATCTGTATTGAGTTTGACTTCAGCTGAAAAAACTCAGCCCAGACATGAAACGACAAATGAGACAGAGATGATAATGAAAGATTTCCGATGTGAGAGGCTGTGTCGCTGACAGGGAGCATCAGTCTGTCACTTCTTCTTGATTGGATGAGAGATAGTCGACTTGCAGTATAGATGGAACAGTTGAGTATTTGAAATGACTGCAGGCTTAATTAAAGGGTTTCTAATGGGAGAGCAGAGAAGCTAATTACACTACATTGACAAATGAGTCTGAACACCTCAGAGGCAAACATATTCTAATATAGGTCTGTCTGGGAGTTGCTACCCCTTTAATTACACCGTTACATTGTTGTTCTTGAAGCTGTGCTCAACCTTGTTCATTAAGAAAATCATTAAGAAATCAAGACAAATCTTTATCGTCATCTGCCCAAAAGATTCTCTTTGTTTAGGCCCAAAATACATTTCTGACCTACTGCTAAATTATGAACCATCCAAATCTCTCAGGTCTTCAGGGACTGGTCAGCTTTCTGTCCCCAGAGTCAGAACTAAACATGGAGAATCAGCGTTTAGTTATTATGCTCCAAATATCTGGAACAAACTCCCAGAAACCTACAGGTCCGCTGCAACTCTTAATACTTTTAAATCCAGGCTGAAGACTTTTCTTTTTGTCGCTGCTTTTAATTGAACTATTCACATCTTAAACTGCACTGTGACTTTTATCCATGTATTTTTTTTTTTAATGTTTATTTTATTAACTTTTCTTTTTAATGACTGATTTTAAATGCCATTTTCTTAATGTCTTTCATTTTTTGTAAAGCACTTTGAATTGCCTTGTGTTGAAAAGCGCTATATACAGGGGTGCACACAACTTTCTCAGTGAGGTACTCAGATGAGTACCTGGAGTAAGTGTTTGGTACTCCAACTTCCGGCTCCCCTCAAAGTTCCCATGAAGCCCTCTGTATCGAATGTCAACGGGGGGTAGTAGTAGAGTATGATGAAGCCCTCTGTATCGCGAATGTCAACGGGGGGGGGGGTAGTAGTACAGTATGNATCATTTTGACCCCACGGGGTGAGATCTTGCGTGGAGCCCCAGATCGAGGGAGATTATCAGTGGTCTTGTATGTCTTCCATTTTCTAATAATTGCTCCCACAGTTGATTTCTTCACACCAAGCTGCTTACCTATTGCAGATTCAGTCTTCCCAGCCTGGTGCAGGTCTACAATTTTGTTTCTGGTGTCCTTTGACAGCTCTTTGGTCTTGGCCATAGTGGAGTTTGGAGTGTGACTGTTTGAGGTTGTGGACAGGTGTCTTTTATACTGATAACGAGTTCAAACAGGTGCCATTAATACAGTTAACAAGTGGAGGACAGAGGAGGCTCTTAAAGAAGAAGTTACAGGTCTGTGAGAGCCAGACATCTTGTTTGTTTGTAGGTGACCAAATACTTATTTTCCACCATAATTTGCAAATAAATTCTTTAAAAATCAGACAATGTGATTTTGTGGATTTTTTTTTTCCTCATTTTGTCTCTCATAGTTGTGTACTGTGCCAGAAGATCCAGGACACATTCACACTAGTATAACCTACCTCATGCAGCCACTTAAAGGTCTCAATACTGTTCAAAACATTTAATACAATAATCCCCATCAAAACTGGTCTATAATATAAATAATTCCGGTTTCTAAACTCCAGCTTTGTTTAGTGCCGTGACCACAGCACAGAGAGCTCTGAGCGGGTCCTCAGCTGCACCCAGGGAGTGTTCAGAGCCCATTTACCCCCTCTCCAAGCTATCTAGGACTATAAGATTGACGTGAACATGTTTGCACTACTGCATTGCTGCTATAATATACTGTTTTATTGAATGCAATCTATGTCGTATATCCTCAATATTTTCTGTACTTGATTTTTGTAATATTTATGTTCCTATGCTGCTTGTAAAGCAAACATAATCTTGTTGTGTACGTACAATGTCAATTAAGGTTTTCATAATTGATTTCCCCACTCTACTGAATGGAATGGAAGGCAGGAAACAACATTAAACGGACAAAAACACAATTTGTAAAATGAACTGCTTTGCTGTGTTGGATATGAGATTTATACAAATAGACTGAAATGTACAATGGAATTGGTCCAGATCCACTAAATCAATAAGTGTCAACATGCATTTAAGGTGGAGACTCCAACTCAACATGAGCCTGGTTAACAGAATAAACTAACACACACACATAAAATCAAATTTGATTTAACTTTGTTCAGGTGACTACCAGGACATTTGATTGTGTTTTGCTGCTGGCTGGTTGAGTGGTACCAGGCCCAGATGGGCCCGTCTCTCTTTGGCCCATTAGTGTCAGACTCTGGGTTTTCGGCTGGTGCCAGGACCCATCTGTCTCACAATCCCCTGTCCTCCCACTTCTTTTTAGACCTGCCATTACCCCGACTGTGTGTGGTGGAGGTGGAGGAGGAGGAAAAGAGTTGCATTGACGGAGACAGCTGACAGCAGAATGAAAGACCCAGTGTGTGTGTGTGTGTGCGCGCCGGCTCTGTCAGTGGAGATCTGCCTGGCACCGCTCTTACCTCTGAGGCTAAATGTTTCAGAGATGATATTTAGCAGCGGAGGGGATGCTGGGGCTGTGCCCTTACTGGAATGTTTCCAAGTTGAATCCGCTTTGATGTGAAAGTGGTTTTCCTTTAGTTATTCATTCATATATTGCAAGTAGTACACAGGAGAGCTTCAAAGTGATGGCATTGAACGCTGAAGATTTACTGCAAGTTAAGGCCGGAGAATTGACAGAGCCATTTTCTGAAACACTGTAGTGACACAGCGTCTGCCTAACAATCTCTGAAGTAATGTTCTCTTAACTGCTCCTTCCAACCGAAGCCTGTAATCAAACATTCCATCAGCAAGACCTTTTGTTTCATTTCAGTTACATTTCATAATAATAATAATACATGGGACTTTTATAGCGCTTTTCATGAAACTCAAAGACGCTTTGACAGAGAATTAAGAAAAGACAACAAAAAAAAAGACAAAGAAATACAAAAAGAGATAAACAAAACAGAAAATAGGGGGTGAGGGGGGTGGTCAGTTGTTGAATGCAGTGTTGAACAGGTGGGTTTTGAGTGATGTTTTGAATGCTGTGAGGGAGGAAGAATCTCTGATGGATTGGGGTAGTGAGTTCCAGAGGGTGTGTGCAGCAACGGAGAAGGCTCTGTCGCCCCAAGACTTGAGGTTGGTCCGGGTGGGGAGGGACAGGAGGTTGGCAGTGGCAGAGCGGAGGGAGCGAGTGGGAGTGTGTCTGTGGAGGAGGTCAGTCAGGTAGGATGGGGCCAGGTTATGGAGTGCTTTGTATGTCATCAGGAGGATCTTGTACTGAATTCTCTGGGGGATGGGGAGCCAGTGGAGCTTAATGAGGACGGGTGTAATGTGTTCACGGATTCGGGTGTGGGTGAGTAGACGGGCGCATTACACCCGTCCTCATTAAGCTCCACTGGCTCCCCATCCCCCAGAGAATTCAGTACAAGATCNGGGTACAAGCGGCCGAGATGGGTTTTCTCCGCAGGGTGGCTGGTGTCTCCCTTAGGGATAAGGTGAGAAGTTCGGTCATCCGGGAGGGACTCGGAGTTGAACCGCTCCTCCTTCACGTCGAAAGGAGCCAGTTGAGGTGGTTCGGGCACCTAGTAAGGATGCCACCTGGGCGCCTCCCTAGGGAGGTGTTCCAGGCACGTCCAGCTGGGAGGAGACCGAGGGGTAGACCTAGGACCAGGCGGAGGGATTATATCTCTTCGCTGGCCTGGGAGCGCCTTGGGATCCCCCAGTCAGAGCTGGTTGATGTGGCCGGGGAAAGGGAAGTTTGGGGCTCTCTGCTGGAACTGCTACCTCCGCGACCCGAACACGGATAAGCGGGAGATGATGGATGGATGGATGGGATCTTTAATTGTATGAATGTGTGTGAATCTGTGTTGTCCTGTTTTTCATCCTTATCCTGTTCAACTGAATTCCCCGACTGGGATTAATAAAGATCCATCTTATCTTAAGCAAGCGATTTTGTTGCTGATATTTGTTGTAATACTTTTTGTTTTTCTAACTACACTGGCATTGTGGTAAATGATAATGAAATATAAATATAGAAAAGAAAGAAAGAGTGAGTACCTCTGCTAGCTCTTAAGCACTCATCTAGAAATGCTGGGAGGGCTGGCTATTTTCCAGGAGCTCATGAGGCTGAACACCCATTTGACATGGTGCTCCTGAAGTGTGGAAAGTGGGCCAGATACTGTTGGGGGAGCTCTGGTTCTTGTTTCCCTGTTTATTCATTTCAAAATGTGCAAAGAATTTGTTCATTTCCATCACTAGTGAAGCCTCTCCAGATTGGGAGTTTGTGCTGTTATTGCTGCTATAATTAATAAGGGACTGGATGTTTTTCCATCGCCGCCACGGGTTGCTAACCATTGAAGTGCTCCTCGATCTGCCTGAACACCATTTGGCCACTGGTCCTGGCAAAGCTGCTTCCGGTAGATTCCAGGCCTCATTGTAAAATTCCGTCCATCTGGTTAAGAATTCATTAGTTTACTCTCATGTTGTCAACAAATAAAGTTTTTGTATGCAAGCTAAGAGAGTTTTGTATTCCTCAATGTCTATAACACCCCTTGCTGTTAAATACCAACCAACTTGCAATATATATATGACGTTAATAACTGTGCAATGTACACCCGGCTGCTAAATTCTAATAACTGTTACAGGATGTGTATTTTATAAATTGTGTAACTTTGCATTTTTTTTATTATATATATATTTTACTTTAACACTTTTGAATGCATGTAACATGATGTAACATTAAGCTGTCCGCGGCTCTTTTCTGCTGTAACAACGTAAATGTCCCCTCTGTGGGACTAATAAAGGTATTCTGATTCTGGTGTTTGTGTTGTTGCAAGAATAGGTTCCAATCCATGCATTCACCAAAGCCTTGGGGTTGG
>NW_011357344.1:8540-14867 GCF_000735185.1 Notothenia coriiceps
TGGATGGTGGGGGGGCGGCAACTGTAAGCGCTATGTCTCCCCGAAGTAGCAATGACATGATGATAGGGGGGCGGGACAACTGTAAGCGCTATGTCTCCCGGGAAGTAGTATGAGATGAAAAGAAAAAATGATGGGGGCAACTGTGAGCTATGTCTCCCGAGTACCTTGCAACTCCCCCCTACGGCCTTCAACCTTCATCGTCATGTTTGTGAACTGAGCGTCCATCGAGTAGCGACTATAGGAGTGACTCTTTCAACACACGTGGGGACACATATCTCGCGAAACGTTGTGTTCCGTTAACGTTTCACGAATGTTTTTTACTTTCTGTAATTCGTCTTTACGTAATTTTAGTTCAGTAATTTTCTTTTCAATTATTTTATCTGTAATTTTTTTTTTGTATGTTACCTAATTTGTCAGTGTCACGTCAAATTCTACCACTGTATCAAGTTAATTTTCGTCGCTGTTTTTATTTTCAAGAGTCGGACCTACAATTTGTTGCATAATCCTCAACGTCGCCTGGACATCCCAAAGCACACCCCTCAAACAAGGTCTATAAACCTCGTATTATTTGATTGCGACTAAGGAGGTCACAAATCAAGACTGGACCCCTGTCTTCGACTGGTCAGGGACTTCTGGCTGCTCTAAACCTACCAACGTATTAATCGGTCATCCAGCTCTTTAACATAAAACCCGGATTTGTTTCTCTTAGAACGAACCCGTCTACTGCTATTTCTAAACAGAAGCTAAAGAATTACTAAAAGAATTACTTGTCTTCCCAACTCGTTCGAAGTTCTTGTTGTTACATTGCCACATTAATTTCCCAACGTTGAGGGTCGTCTGGATATGAATCTTGATTACAAACGGAGATCCACAAGTCCTAGGAGAGAGGAGGCGAGCGAGCATTAATCGAAGAGACGAGCAGGGTAATCTTTGGGAATTAATTTCCCGGACCGTCAGTAAAGTTTATTGAGTTAGCACAACGTGAGATATGACGTTACAGCCTGATAGAGAGTCAGGTTCAGTTCCTTCTTCACTGTCTGACTACGAGGGACAGTCGCTGTGTCGGAGAGTGTAAGGCCTTTAGAAAGTAATAGTAGAGAACAGAGTAAACAGCAAGGTACAGACCGACTCAAAAAGTCGACTTCAGTTTGAGTTACTGTCTAAAGTTGTAGAGTTGTGAGACTGGTCGCTTCTCCCTCTTCTCTCTCTTCTCGGACAAAAACTTTAAACTATGAAGAGATGTCCGACAACAAAATAAACACAAATTTTAAATGAGTCAATATAAAATTGACAGGACAATTCCGGGGTACCTGACACACCGTCACTCACGCTCATAATTGTTTTAGGTTAATTTATCTTCATACAAGGGGAGAACAAGGATACCGCCACCAAAATTGGGCGTTTTCAGAACAACTTCGATCTTAAAGTGAATATAATGCAGGTTCCTCTATTCCGGCAGTAGAGAGTATAATAAAAAACGGTTTTGTGATATAATTCGGTAATTTGGCCGCTTAAGTAAATAATGCTGGGTCGATATTTTGGAAGTAACTGTTTCTCAACTCAGGTTAGGTTCGTGGGGTGACCGACGTCGATGAAGAATGTGGTGAAGGATCCGATATTGTATTAATCAGGATTTACACTTTTGTGTCTTTTGCTAATCCTTCTTTATTCATAAACCGGACTATACCGTAGAGTCTTTGTAGCGACTTTTCACCCGTTTCTATTGCTTTTATTCTTATCGTCTTCAGACATGTTTACATGCTACAACCGTATACCGATGATTCGACACATTCTAGTGGACTAAGAGATTGTTTCGTGCGGACATGACATTAACCAGTCCGTCTATAGAGTCTCTACACGACGACGAGCGTGTACTGTTAACAGAGTCTCGTAATGTAGTTGAGTTATCTCCGTTACAACGACAAGAGTGCAGAGCTTCGTGACCACAGAGCGTGTGAACGTTGTGATCAGCTGTTTTAGCGCAGTGCTGCTGTACAGGCCGACGTTAACAGCAGCCCTGTCTTTGCACACGGAGAGCGACTCCGTCGTCCGGTGATCCAACCGCCTTAAAAAAAAAGCTTCACATATACATCGGTACGCAAATGCGCTTTGTGACACAAGTGACGGTACGCATTTCAGATTGTTGCCGCGCATGCGTACCTGCGTACCACTTATGTGCACCCCTGGCTATATACATAAACTTGCCTTGCCTTTGTCCCATTGGCTCAGATTTTTTTTCTTTTATTCTCTCAGCTTCATCTTAATCAGACTGCAAACAATAACTGGTGTACCAAAAGGAAAGTCTTAGTATCCATACCAGAACCCCAGTTTGCGAATTAGGTCTTAAAAATATACCAAACTAGATATTTATAATGTTCTAAACGTGTTTTGTTCCAATGTTTAACCTCTATTAAAGTTAGGTTCCATTTTGTATGTATTACGATTAGTACATGTATTGTTGAATCTGTATGTGTACAGGGGAATGTGCATCACTCGTTCTGCTCAGTGGAATAGAAACCAATGTAGAGTGTTGTTAGGAGAGGTGACCTGCAGTCTCTAATGACACAGCCGGATACTCAATACACTTTCCCTTGAAGGTTTGGCTTCATTCTACTATCCTCTTATTTCATTATTTGCACCACCAACACAGGTTGCTTGTCACAAAAAAAATATCACTTTATCTTCATAACATGGAATAGGGAAAGTTATAGATAGACTTCAGTGGTCTTTTTTTTTTTTAACAAACGTTCCCGCATTAGTGGAGACCATTTACATGCACACATATATATATAACGTATATAACACAAAAAAACTTGGAATAGTGAAAAAGGGCCTCTTTAAAGACATGTAATTTCATTTCAGCCCAGTGCAGCAGTGATGATCGCACAGATGGACACAGGTGGAAAGCCTGTTTTAAAGAAGCCAAGAGGTGCACTGGTTAGTTCAGCATTATTCATGAACACCTGTCCCAGTCAGCTGTTTATTTAAATTGGCTGCGACCCTTAAGTGTCCTCCATAGACCTGGAGGGCATCAACTGCTACTTGGTTCTAAGCAGTGGTTATTTATGGGTGCTGACTGCAGGATTCTTACTGCCCGCCGCGCCTAATACCATCCCCATAAAAAGCTTCAACATGTTCATTAATTCATGTTAAATAAAAGTGCTAAATAGATTTTAAAAGTCCTTACACACCAAGCCGATTTTCGGCGTCGATAGATGTCGGGCCGTCGATGAGCATTGTGTCGCCCTACTCAGATTGGTGTGTCTTGGTGTGTCCCGCACCGTGGTGTCTTTTCGGCCGTGCCGACACCTTCCGCCGCCGATTCAACATGTTGAATCGGGAGGCTGTCGGCTGACGGCCTTCGACCAAAGAAATCACTCTGATTGGCTGTTCAGCTAGCGAATCAGTGCATGAGAAGCGAAACGGAAGTGAGGGACCCAAACAAACTATTAAGAAGGCAAATCTGAGATTTCATTGAACTCCAGCTCTCGACACAGGTTGGGGAAAGCCCCGTGAGCTTCTAGCTGTAGAGTGAAAATGGAACGCACACGCTATTTGTTGTTTGTTTATCTCACGCAGTCTGTTCTTCTTCTCTCGGTGTATCACGCAGTCTGTCTTCCGGTTGCCTCTTTTGAATGACGAATACACACTACCGCCGCCTGCTGGTAAGGAGAGTTATTGCCACTCACGCATGTGCAGTTCGTACATGCAACTTAGCCGTCGGCTGAAGTTTTTGCGGTGTGTTCCAGTAAGACGCAGGAGACGTGAGGCGAAGTTCCGTCGGGACGTGTTCTTTGGTGTTCTTTGGTGTTTTTTGGTGTCAGTTTGGCGTATAAGGAACTTTACTTGCAAGGCTTGAGGGGCCGAAGGGACGATCTTATGAAAATGGCGGTCAAGGAAGTAAAGCTGCAGCATAACCAGTGGCTCCTGTAAAGCCCTCGTCACACTGTCCCGAAATTGACACCCGATGGACACACGATAAAGGAAATGTTCAAATTCGGCTCTGATCGTAACAACATCGGGCCATTCGTGAGGGCATCTTAAGCCATCGTATGACTGCCGGTGGAGTTTCTCAGGCTCCGGCAGCAACTTCGTGAGCGGCAACTTCGTAAGGCACTCGTGAGGGCATCTTGTCAAATCGTGAGGGCATCTTGTTATCATCGGTGCCATCGGGCATCGGGCATTCACTCTGATCGGGGTGAATGCCCAATGGCACCGATGATAACAAGATGCTCTCACGATGGCCTTACGAAGGGCAAAATTGACACACAAATTCAACACGAAAATGAACCTTCGCAAGGTCCTTCGGCAATTTTTTGGCATGCCAAAGATTTTGCCACCGCTCACGAAGTTGCTGCCGGAGCCTGAGAAACTCCACCGGCGGCTTAAGATGCCCTCACGAATGGCCCGATGTTGTTACGATCAGAGCTGACTTTGAACATTTCCTTTATCGTGTGTCCATCGGGTTGTTTTATTGCACAACAAAATCATGTAAACATATTATGTAAATAACCCAATTTGTGTTCTGTGAAACTGAAAAGGATATAATATATTATTTTGAAGGCGAGTTGACAGGAAGTTTTTGTTGCTATGGAAACAACATTACGGAGAAAACTTAATATCTTCTACATATAAAGACGGATAAAGTAAAGAACAAAGTCTGAATATATCAGTACAGTATCATAGTACTTTAACATAATTGTTTTTGTTACTTTCGTTGCAGTTGTATGTCTTAAATGTAATGTAAATGTTCCCTTCGTGTGTGGTTCGGGGCCATCTTCGTGAGAAATTCACAATTCCATATTCGTGTGTTCATCGGGTGTCAATTTCGGGACAGTGTGACGCGGGCTTACACGGCACAATACAATTCTCAAGTGGACAAACAAGTTGCATATGATAGTAGCAGTCATATGTTGGTGGTAAATAGAAGTGAACTAACAGAATTAAATTAGGACACAGCAGTAGATTTCCTAACACCTTCAGGGTTCTCTCTGTGGATCTTTACTGGGATCAAGAGGAAGGAAGACCAGAAGGGAACATTTAGATCAGATCAGTTGTCAAAGGTGGAAATCAACTGACTGATGTTGAATCTTTGGGTTCAGATGCTCTCGGTTTCCTGTCCATCATCCGTATTGATTCATTTATGGCATGTCAGATTTCAATATGTTACAGTAAATATCACGTGTGCCTGTCACGCAAGAAGGGTTTTATTTAAGAGATTAACTCAATATCCAATTGGAAACAAACCTAATCCATTTATTCCTGACTAATTTTGTTGGTATACACAGGAAAGCTTTGCTGCTGCACACGTATGGTAAATGATGCAAAGTAAATAATGCAGAGGCTTACATTTTACTGCTGCGCGTTCTCCATGCCTCATCGTTTTCTCGCAAACAAAAGACTTCAAGAGTGTTACAAATGTATCCGTCTTCTTCATTTTTGCTTCCCCAACCATGGTTTCTGTCTCCTCTTTGCTTTATGAATCTAAATCAAACGCACTGTAAATCAAACACTGCTGTAGCAACAGAGGTTCACAAATCCTTCAATGTACTTTTGGAAATGATATTTGTTCAGTGAGATAGGAATCCAGCCTTTTTATGTCATCTTTAAAAAGCTGACATAGACTGTGTCAGCAAAGGCCCAAGTCCATCGTTTTCACTTACAAGAAAAAACACAGAATACGCAGATTGAAGTAAGCTTGTTAACCCTATACTTAGTTTCTGCTCAACTGTGCTCGAATACATACTTTTGTAGCCTGCTGTAGATTGCTTTAGGCTTGTCAAAGAAGCAGATCAGGTCAACATTTATTTTGATCTCAGACTTTTGTATCCATACAAAAGCACTACTTCATTTTCTAAGAAGGCTGATGACTGTCATTTAAGTAAGGGGCTCTTGCAATGATTATAGACTCTAAGTCATGTTAGAATACGCTTTTTTAACACGGTTTTCCCTTTTTTTTGTATTGCCAAATTAATTCATGCTTTCTTAAATAAAGAAAAAATAATAAGCGCTTTCAGGCAAATAGTATATCTTAGGTTCTTTATTGAATCTTTCATGCAACCTACGTAAGAGTTGTCATCATAAATAATGGGAGCAAGTGCTCTTTATAAATGATACATAAAATTATGTTTCACTTCATTAAGCTGAAGCACACCCACCCTCAACCAACGCTGCTTTAAATGATGCACATAGTAATGCATTGAACCAGAGTGGTCGGTGTTCAAAGCCTCTATTGCCGAAGCCGCGGCGGGGAGCTGTGGTCTCAAGGTTTTAGGTGCCTCAAAGGGCGGTAACCCTTGAACCTCCTGGTGCACACCGGTCGTGGCC
>NW_011357344.1:14912-41278 GCF_000735185.1 Notothenia coriiceps
AATCTAGACACAGAATAAACCCAAGCAGAAAGCCTGACAACACATGTCAAATTCTGTGAAGCATCAAAACACAGCACGCCAATAACAAGAGGCACAAAAACTAACTTTCAAAGTGGACGAGTCAACACCTGCGACAGACAGTGCAAAACCTCCGACTTAACAGCCTTTAAACATACCAACGATCAACACAACACTGTTTTCAAAAAAACCAAAGAGGAAAACATATGAAAGATAAAATTAGGCAGCATCATGGATGTTGCGGTGATCGTCATCATCAACTTCTAGTACCCACTGATCAACGGCAACACACTAAACAGAGCATCAACAGCTTCTACAACTACGGTGCAGAATGTTTACCATGGTTCTCTGTAGCCTGCTCGCTCAGCTTGTCAATCCACACATGCACGCCCACACACAGCACACACAGCTCTGGCGCCTGCGAGTCGGCTCATCCAGTCCTACAGTGTCACGGAGACTTGGAAGCACAAGGCGAATGAGTGGTCCCAAGGAGTCACTGTAGGTGCTCGGGAGTATGCAATCGAGGGCTTCTCCACATCATAGACCATACAATTCTGTATTCCCAGCGAGAGCTGGTGTATGGAAGCTGTCGCTTAAGCATAAGACATTTCGGATCATGATGACCTCCGCCAGAGCTGCGCTTTGTCAACATCTTGTTTGTAAAGTTCATCGATCAATTTCGAGGCTGTAGTCCTGCCTGACTGGTCTAACGCAGTTCGATTGGAACTAAGGATTGCTAGCACTATATTTGTAGATGATATGGCAATAATGGCTTCATCGGTATGCGACCTCTCAGCACAACAGAGGATCGGCTCGCAACCGAGTGTAAAACGGTGGAGGAGGATCAGCAGTCGCAAGGTCTTGAGGGCATTTGCACAGCAGAGAAACCGATGGATGTCCACTCCAAGAAGCGACACTGACCCGGCAAGTAGGAAGGATTTCTACAATCGTTCTCTTGCTCCTCGCGACGAACTTAATCCAGGCATGACAGTCGCGACATAGGAACCACGGCATCGGACCTCAAGTCCTAATCACATGCTGCTGCTTGCCACAGCTGATCCACAATGCAAAGCTTCCTAATTGACATCATACTGACCCGCACAAATGCTCACTATGAATGCGCATGGGTAGCATAACAAAGCATGTGATCGCGTACAAGCTAGGTGTGTTAGTGTAGGTGTATGGTGTAAAGCTAAGCACGGAGACAGGTGCTAGTCAACATGTGCGATCAGCAAGGTCAGACTCGGAGTTGATGCGCATACCTATTCACAGCGAAAGAGAGTACAAAGTGATTCGGGATCAAAACTGACAGTTCGGATGCCACTCGGAGCATCTAGGGCGGTGTTCGCCACAGTGGGTAAAGACCAAGGATAAACCTAGAACAGATGTAGTGATTATAGTGCGTTTGTTCTGCTGAAGAGCAACGCTCCATACTACAGTGAGCTGTTGCTGTAGTGGCAGACAGTTCGTGACTCTCTGCTGTGACTGCTGTGTGTGCGTGATGTTATGTGATGTAAGTATAAAGCTATGGATGCATGGATGGTACGATCAGTTAATGTCAGGCCATGCGTATCAGGAATGCGGGTTATGAATTCATCATTCGTTTGACAGGTTGCATAGATTATTGAGTTCAATCATTCCTGTTGTAGGTTATGCAGACTTTGCACATGGAGACAGCCGCATAAGGTCATTCAGGACAACGTTGCATAGGAAATGCAAAGCTGTGCAAGTGATAGTGGTGTGATGTGACAGTGTGTGTTTCACGATAACAAAAGAAAACATTTGTGTCTGTGGTGTGTGTGTGTGTGCTGTGTGTGTGTGGTGTGTGTGTGTGTGTGTGTGTGTGTGTGTGCTGTGTGTGTGTGTGTGTGTGTTGTGTGTGTGTGTGTGTGTGTGTGTGGGTGTGTGTGTGTGTGTGTGTGTGTGTGTGTGTGTGTGTGTGTGTGTGTGTGTTGTGTGTGTGTGGTGTGTGTGGGCTGAGCTTGCTGTTGACAGGCATGTTGATGAGAAGCCTGCAGCCGTGCCTTCCTTGCTTTGAGGGATAAACAGATTGGAGGAAACCTATTTGAAATATTCAAAATGGTATTTTGTACTCACAGCTGAAATTGCAAAAAGTAATCCCTTTGTGCGGTCATTATGATGTAAATTATTATTTACATAAATTGTTAATATTATTTGTGGAGGAAGGATGAACATATGTGATTATATTTGAAAATCTCCTTGAGGCTCCAAGCCTCTGAGGGGGCGGGTGCATGTGTGTGATTGACAGCTGAGCGAGCAGGGCTACAGAGAACCATTGTAAACATTCTTGCACCGTAGTGTAGAAGCGTAATCTTAGTGTTTGGTTATCAGTGGTACTAAAGAGTAAAGACATCACCATCCAACATCCAAACTAATTATTATCTTTTCATATGTTTTTCCTCTTTTGGGTATTTTTTTGAAAACAGTGTTGTGTTTGATCGTGGTATGTTTAAGGCTGTTGAAGTCGGAGGTTTTCACTCTGCCAGGTGTCTACCTCCACTTAAAAATATGTTTTTCTCTTTCTTAATTTGCGTTGATGTTCACAGAATTTGACACTGACAGACTGCTTGGGTTACGTAATGGGTTGCAGCTGTTTAACCTGTCTTTGAAGCAGTAGTCTCTGTAATATTTGAAAATCTGCCAAGTCAGACTACCCTAATGAAGGTGTATAATACAACATTATTATAAATAATAATACAAGGTAATTTGAGTGGGAAGATGCAATGAGAAATACAGAAAGAAAAAAATGCATTTGTTTAGCATATTATGCATGTATAGTGATGCACGATGTGAATGTCTGATATTAGTTGTGCAGACCCTCCTCCGGCATTACAAAAAGTTATTATCCAGGTATCCAAGAAGAAAACTTTACTGTCTCCACAGTCTTTTGATCTTCCCACACACAAACAAACAAACTAGCCTGCAAACAAAGAAAAACACACATGCAGGCATAGGAAAACACACACACATGAACACTTGCACATATATTTTGCAGACACTCAGAGCTGAGTAATGAGAACATCATACACACTACTCAGACATGCACTAGTTTCTGCACTTCCTGTTTTCCATAATTTTCTCTCGCCTCTCGAAGTGTCTCTGAGGGGAATGAGGGCACATGAATAAAGCATTAAGGTGGAGAGGCTGTGTGTTGGTTGGCAGGGAGGCAGCCTGCTGGTTAGAAAGACCACCCACAAACAGAGAGGTCACCTGTTTGACCCCTATTGTGCGTTTATCAGTTGACATAAATGTATGTGCGGTAAGTTCCTTTTAGTTTCTGTGTTTTTCTGAGTTAAATGTATATAACGTAAATGTATTATGTTACAATGACTAATAACCTATAATCTAAATTTGACAATATAAAAGTAATGTATTTGTTTGCATAAAGTAATCTCGTTACATGTATTCCAATACTCCCCAAGGCTGAATAAACCTCCAAAGGCAAGACAAATCGTAGAAACAAGCTTTTTATTTGATAAAAATAAGTGTTAAAAAAGTATCGACAATCAAGGTGATCCTGATGGCAGCCATGGGTGTTATATCTGGTCATTAACAAGTCAGTATAATGAGCTTCGTCCATTGAAATGCACATTGTCTCTGAGATGATTAATTGTATGAGATTTGGACTAATGTTCGTTCCCTCTCTGAGTGTACTTTTGCAACTGCTGCAACTCATTTTCCCCTGGCCTATCCTTAAGCTTGGCTCTAAGAGGAAGTGGTAATTACTTCTTCAAATCATCCCATTTGATATCTCCATCACGTCTTCCAATGTCCCTAAGCGCAAGTCTGGTCCGAATGCAAGGGTACATCGATGCGTCTGCGAGAGCGGGGCGATTACATCGATTCGGTGCGAGCAGTGAAAACAGTTCTTCAATCACCTGCAGGCACAAAAGCATCCTTTGTATCATTTCTATAATAGTGAGGTTGATGACCAGTCGGATACTAAATCAGAAACATGCACAAGGAACAGCCCTTTGATTGTGAACACAACCCGTTTGATTCTGTTCATTGTTCCGTGGAGGAAACTGCTGCTACTTGTCAAAGTGAAGTCGTTCTTCACTTTGTTATTAAGACAGACCAATCACTGCCGATTGCTTTACCGAACACAGATGACGAATGCAGCTGATCGAAGAGAAGTTTATTCATATTGAGACACAACAACCAAGGGGAATGTGGTTTAACTTAAGCAGAGATTGGACAATGAATATGCATTCTCCTGCTCTCATTATCTGTCCCCTCGCTCTCATTTTCTGAGTAAATATATGTGGAATATGTCGGTCATCTGTGTCCTGGAGGAGGAGTCGTAAATGACAGAGATATGCTGCTTAATACAGGAGATATGAGAGAGAGCGGAGGAGCCATAGGAGGCGAGTTAGATTAACGATCTGGTGCAGATGAATGCGTGGGAGGTAGACCGATCCATGCCCACGTCAACCTTCCTGACACTTTCTCCATTTAAAGGATCCCAAGAACATCAGGGTCCTTGTTGATCACTGGGTAATTAACTTTTAGCTATCTGCGTAATCGCTTTTAACATTTTGCTATGGCAGATAGTGTTGTTTCACAGCAAGGACGTGAAGGAATTTGTGGTTCATTTTGTTAGATGTTTGTCTCTGCTGAACGTACGGTATGCACTGCTCGACCCACTGAATTAGATTTGAAATTGTACAAACCGCTTTTGACTTCTCCAGAGTCGCATACGAGCCCCAAAACGACACTGGTTCCAAACAAATCCCAAACCCCAAACACAGAAATACATCTAGAATAAAAAAGATATCTCTACCCTGAGAATAAAAGCCAAACAAACTCAATAGAAACCTGGCTTAGTTCAGAGAAAACTGGCTCTCTGCGGATGGCCTGGTGTGCACTAAGAGATGTGGGTGGGAAAAAGCAATCACAAAGGTTTAATGGAACATTTTTAACACTAAGTATATCACAAAAAAAGCAATAATCCTGGGGAAGGTTTTCTTTTAAGGTTCAAGGAAAGGATCTAATAAACAAGAAACACATTGGTTTCTTTTTGTTTTGTTCTTTCTTTCCACCTTGGAACATCTGCTGTACAAAGAGTCAGACGAGAGTAAACTGTAAAGAACATCGAGATAACCGTGGTGGACAGAAACATCAGCAGTTGAATTCCTCTTATCTTCATGTTTCTTTAGGTCAATAAGGAGCCGTCTTTTGGGAGTTTGTAATAGTAATTGCTGATGTAAGCAACCGACAAAGACTTGTTGACTTTATGTTTTAGTGGACAATTACAAAAACCATTGTCTGTGGTTAAACACTAGCAATCAATGTACCCTTTCCCTGTTGTTTTACCTTTACACTTTAAGAGTCTCGGTGTGTTACTACGAAAACATAGTAACACACAAACAATTATTTGTGTCAAATATTTAGCTATGAAACCACACATGCGTTGTGTAGCCTTAGATATTAGTGGTCTGTCTCTATTTGCTCGCAACCTCTAGAGAATAAAACACCTTCATGGTACAATCGACTTCCGTAATCTAGAAGCTTCTGGTGGTGGTGGTGGTGGGGAGGGGTAAAGCCAGCAGGTGGTGGCTAGAGACTTTTCGTTGGGTCTCCCTGGGCATCAAAGATTGCATGTGTGTTTTGGGTTGAATGATAATTCAACAATGGCATGCAGGAGTGGAATGGCTCAACATTCTGGAGAGACAAATCATTATTAGTGTAAGGCATAATGAGCAGTGATGCGGTCATTGAAAAAAGAACACGGACAGTTCAGAAGCTTGACACGAAGTGAGGCCCTTTCCCATAAGTGTTTACTTCCTGTCTGTCTTCTTCTGTCCCTGGGTGCGTCTCACTTCTCTTATTTTTCATTTCCTCGCTCCTCGGGCTCGGTATCATCGGAAGTTGATTTGTCTGCGCCATCTTGAGTAGCGTCCCAGTGGCCTTATTTTTGCCCGAGGATCGAGGAACTACCAGACCATCCTCCGGTGAAATCCTCAGACAAACCCCAGTTCCATCTTCCGATGAATCCTCAGACACTCGCCCCGCCCCCTTACTGTGTATCGCTCACTGATCGTCAGTCATTAAGTGCTATTTAAAATGTTAATGTGCTACATATCCAAACAAACAAACAAACAAACAAACAAACAAACAAACAAACAAACAAACGTGTGCAAGCCAATGAATGTTAATCTAACTGGGTTTTGATAGATAACATATCTCTTTTTCTTCTCTGAATTATTTTATTGCTATTGTGCACTCTAATCAATATTAATCTAACTATTGTTCGTTTATACATTTTAAGAATGGCGTTTATCTTTTTTGGGAATGACTTCTTATTTGATTTGATTTATTTGGGTCTACATCAGATGATACAAATGTTTGTGTCAGTAAATGTTTGGCAGGGGTGTTTGTGAAAACAACGGGGACAGAGCTGCTGTCAGACGATCAGCTGTGCGGCGTCATCACAAACGGACGTCGCTTCACACGACACTCCGGAGGAAAGGACGTCCCATTGCTCTTAAAACTCATATCCCTGCTTCTTGTGGTTTCTTTGGGTCTCTCCATGCTTCCCTGGTGGGAGGGACTAGTCGCAGGGAAACGACGCAAGTGAGGGACGCAAGGAATCCATTTAACCGAAGTGAGATGCAGCTACTGTCTCTTTCTCTCTTTTGCACTTGGTTATAAGTGCTCCATTTTAAACGGCAAACATGCATTCAAATGTTAAGCAGCACAAACAGACCACAAAGCCCATCGCTCTCTATTATGTCTAATTTTCTGTTTTTCACTGGGGGTCAGTTAAGTTATAAATCCAAAGTGTTGTGCATACAGTACAACAAACACAAAAAAAATAGAATTTCAAAAAGTATTCCATTGTTTTTTGATGGAGAAAAATAACATTTGTCAACAGCTGAGCTTCAATTGAACCGACTTCCTTCAGGGGGTTGATATGACTGCACATAGTCCTTCGATCGTACTTAGCAACGGTCTGTCTCCTGAGCAACGGACTTTTAGCCAAAACATTAACAACCTCTTGGATCTCTGAATCGACCAATCAGAAAATAGAATGTAACTTAGCAGTGTAATAAGATATGATATTGCTGTTGTAGTGAATGGAGGTTTTTTGACATTGTGGAAAAGTGGAAGTGACAAAGAGATTAACAATCATTTATAGCATTGTTTTAGTTTGTGTTTTCATCTCAGCCCTTACTTTTTATTTACAGGCTGTGATAAAACAAAAAAATGTTTTGCCTATACCTCTTGAACTGTCATAGTGATAACAGCTTTACGTTTATTGTATATCCGCTCTGTCGTGGTTTTTCTTCAGAAAGCAAGCATTACTCTTCCTCTCTGTTCACCTTAGAATGATAAATGACTTCTGTATAGCAATAGCAAGGCCTTATAGACATTACAGTACGATATAAATCTTATGGATGACCTGAAGTATGATGGAAGGGCGAGCTCAATCAGAAAATAATAAAAAAGAAGAGAACTGAAATGTAATTACAGTGTTAATACTCATCTGTTAATCACAACCATTTTAATATCTCTACCAAATTCACTTTCTGTCAGATGTCCTCATTTCTATCTTGTATGCGTCCTATGTGCGTACATGTGTGAGGCAGGTTGCATTTATTTAAATTTAGGACCGTGTTAGAGATGGATTGGGCAATGGGAGGATTAGCGGAGATGGTTTGGTGCAGTGCATTGTGGATGTTTTCCTCTGGCTAATCCCTGAGATTGATGACTTGGTTCCCTTAAATCTCTGTGTTGGCAGCGTTGTCAATTACTCATTAATCCTTCTAAGTGTTTACTTCATTTACGGCCTAAATCGTTTCTCTATGTCCGACAAATGTGCATGTGCCTTCTCAAACACGTGACGGGACAGTACTCAGAGACAGACTTGTGTTTAAGAAGAATAGAAAATGCTCTGCTTTAGCCCGTTGGATTCACAGTGAGACTTCAGGTTCTTGTTAACCTTGGTGATTTTTGTCCATAATGATTATTGGTCATTCACTCAACGAAATTGATCGGAAGCACAAGCCTCTTGAAGCTTTCAGAAGCACTTAACAGAAATAATTAAAAAAGTTATCTCTGAGCCGAAAGAAAAGTAAATAAAGAAAGTTGTCCTTGGATTTACTTGTAGTTGTTGAAGCAAATTGCAAAGCAAACAAGATCCATCTGCTGGTCCAGTTCCTAGCTTTTTCAAACACTGTTGCCCCAGAGACGCTGACCACCCGAGCAGACTGCATTGACTCTGCCCAACCATCCAACCAGCGCTAGTCTCATTTACCTCCCAACAGCAGTATTGACCCGCCCCAGATCGAAAGTACAGCCAACAGTTTGTACTTTTGTCTTGGCAGCATTAGAGGGATCAATTTGCACCAGAATTGTGTAAACATCGGCAAAGAACAGCTGCGGTATGGGATTAGCTGTTTTAAAAACATAGAACACAGCAGCAGGTGCTTTGTATTATGGATCATATGTGCCTAAGACTGCAGCGGGTTTGTTTTTCTTAGTTTTTTCCTCCTTGGGTTGTAAAGGAGGACAATTGGACTGGCTTATGGGACAGCTGTGTAGAGTTTCTAGTGTTAGACAGCATGTCGTTTCCTAACAGGTCTCAATAGCATCACAGGACCAAAGACCATGACTTGACTTACCTGCCTTATTCATGTAAACATGCCACTTTGCTATGTTAGTGTGAGGCTTTGGCTCACTTTTAGTCGCCTGTAGACTACAATACAAAACAATGGGAGATGGTTCATGTCTGCTAGGCTATACGTTGCTTAATAACAAGGTACATAACTCATCAGTATTGTATGACATAATGCCACTATACAGTGTGAAATGGGAGACTTCAGGTGTGGCAAAAGTCTATCAAACAGGTGAAATATTAGCAGATATTTACTTTAATTTCATGGTGTTCGCATCCACATGAACAGTGAAGGCATTGCATATAAAGTATATAAATCAAACCCCTTCAAATGTAAGGGATAAAAAGTGACTGGAATAGTTCATATAAAATCATATTAAGTCACTGTACTTCTGATCATTTACAGTTTGACCTCTCTGACCCCAAACCATCGTGTATTTTCTCTGCAGATGTTCTGCCTGTACTTCAGCAACTTCTATTTCCTGCTTGGGTTTATTGAGCTGTTTTTTAGCTTCTTTGATTTGATCCTTGACCTCCTGCTCTGTGTTAACAATGGTGGGGGAGTCAAAGATCTACAAGCCCTGAACTGTAATGTGTTTGTTAACATCCCCCAGCTTAAATGCCTGCCCGTTGCATTGTCAATGTGAACTTTATTATTACTTCAGTCTTTCAGTCGCTGAAATGCATAAACCCATAATGTATTCACACTGTACACGCAATCAGACTGCATTGTGGTTCCACTTATCACGGTGACACATGCAAACTAAACCCATGAGAAAACAATAAGATATGATTTATGCTTTTGTTCTTTGCTCTCACTCGGCATCAGGGAAATCACTTCATCGGCATTCACGCTTGATGCCGGTTATACTCTTCGCCTTCTGCCCCCCCCCAAGGCACAAACACATTCAGCTGATAGATGGGGCGGACTTTGAAAATGTTGCCAACGCTGCACAGCATTGAATGCTCTGATCCATTCACACCGCTGACAGATCCGCTCGCCTCCCAGTTTCCAACGAACAATCAAACAAATACATTCTACTTTTGTTACGGCTCGTCGTTGTCAAGAGCCCTCCAAGCCTAGTCCTCACCGCTGGCCGTTGTTAATGGACAAAGACACGGTCAACCCACAATGCATCAGTGCCAGCTGAGATGTGTGTCCTTTTTTTAATGTCCTGAGCCTTTTGCTTGGTCTACAAATAACGCCAAAGAGACATTACCCTTTCATGTGTGTTCATTTATTATGTAAATAAGACTGTTGCTAATTTAGCCACTTTTTACTCCATTAGTGACTTTTTTTTAAAAACAGACCCCAGTGGATTAATGACAGAAAACAACAATAACAATACTTTATTAAAGACTGTAGATTGACTACTTTCTTTTGAAGACAGGCTCAAATTATTCTAAATGTGAATCTGCACTTTCCTTCTTTTAGTTTAGCTTTTTGCGGAAAATTGTATTTGTTATTCACAACTCGTTTAAAATCATATTTGGATTTACTACTACTACTTTTATTAAAATGCAGTACCATCGGAGCCGTTTAATAGCGACTTTACAGAACCAGAGGTGTAGGTTTCTTAGCCGTAATGTTGCCTGACACTGTTGTTTTTAGAGCCAGCAAATCCAAATGTTTGAAAAAAAGGTTTGAGACGAGCCCGTTATATCCATGGCTTTAACACTTCTTAATTGAGCAGTTATTTTCAACACTGCCACCAACACAAGCATTAGTTTGTTATAGAGACGTTTACTGAGAAAAACAATCATTCTATTTGATTTAGAGAGAGATGTGTTTTCACACTTCATTACAGTCTTCAAAGATTTTTAAAGGAGCCGGTCTCATGGCCATTACATCGCTTTCACACATATGGATGTGGCAGGCTCTCTTTATTCCCACAAGCCCTGTGCTCGCATGCATGCGTGTCATTGATATGCTCTGCTTCAGTTGGACAATGATTTTATTTGCCACTATACTGTACCTGCAGTTAATTCAGGGTTATCAGCTTTTCCTTTAAGTTATGTTGTTGAGTTGAAGTAGATACAACTTTTCTTCCCTTTTCAGCTGCAGTCTATACATGCCTTGTCTAGTTTGGACATGTATTTCTTTCTTTGCTTTACATTTATCTGATGCTTTTATCCAGAGAAGATAAAGATATGCCATGAAGATAGAAAATCAAAACGGCGAGATTCCTTTACATTAAGTGCTACGACATTAGCTTTAAATATATGCAGTCGAAACAGGTTGGTTTTCAGTATAAAAAACCACCTGACGGAAGATGTGTCAACTTTCTTCTCTCCTGATATCAGCGGGGTGCTAGTTCCACAGTTTTTCAAGCCAGGACTTGACTGATATTGAAAATCAAACTCTACAAACTGGATAAGTTGTCGCCCTCTCGCTTCGGGGGGCATTGCTCCCCAATTTGAGCCTTCCTCATGTTGCGCTGCTGGATGCCTCTCCAGTCTTCAAGTAGTGCCTTCTGAACAGATCATAATTGGGTCTTAGGGCACTTCAGCAATTGGTTTCAGAATTCAGACATCATAAGTCGCTGCTTGGTGTGTGTGTGTGTGTGTGTGTGTGTGTGTGTGTGTGTGTGTGTGTGTGTGTGTGTGTGTGTGTGTGTGTGTGTGTGTGTGTGTGTGTGTGTGTGGTCTGAGCTTGCTGTTTGACAGGCATGTTGATGAGAAGCCTGCAGCCGTGCCTTCCTCGCTTTGAGGGATAAACAGATTGGAGGAAACCTATTTGAAATATTCAAAATGAAATTGCAAAAAATAATCCCTTTGTGCGGTCATTATGATGTAAATTATTCTTTACATAAATTGTTAATATTATCTGTGGAGGAAAGATGAACATATGTGATACTTTTTGGATTTTGCCATCACATAAGGCAGTCAGACAATACAGGGATACATTAATTGAGAAATCTGTAACTTCCCCAGTTTTTCATTCAATTTTAGTGGTTGGTTAAGTTAAGAGTATATTTTGTATTCTTAATTTACAGCAGAATAATAGGATCATCTGTCTGTCCTTCTGTGTGTCCTCTTATCTGTTTTTGTAAGTGATTGGAATAGGAAAGTCTGAATCTGAACATCTTATCGTTATTATTCCCAAAACTTAAAATATGAAACAGTTATAGCAGGAAAGAGAAGAATACAAAAATAGAAGGTACCAGTTAAATTATATTACATTTAAAAAAAGTACACAAAAGAGGTTGTACTCCTCTATTAGTAGTATCCTTAGAATGATCATTGCCATGTGTTTTTGTTTGTGTGAACAGATCAACTGGTTGACAGATCTGTTAAGACAGCAGTGAATAAAGTGGATGAAAGGCAATTTGCTTGGCTCCTTTCCCCTCACTGTGCTTTGTGTGTCCGTGTCACTTCAATACATCTGATCTGTGTGTGTGACTGTGCGCAAAGATTGCACGCTTTGATAAACCCGTGTTTACCTCTGCATTCTGTGTGTTTGGGACATCTTATCAAGCGTGTTCAATTACAGGGAACAATTAGCGTGGAGTGGTTTCAGCTCTGCAGCCAAGTCATGTGCCCTGCAAAGAAGACACGCTTTGAACGGACGACAGGTGGGCCTTTTTTTCTTTTACTCGCATAAATCCACCTGTCCAAAGCCGCCTCGTCTGAACCCTGGAGAAAGCAGAGACTTTAGAGTTCTTCTGTTGATCCTCAGGTAGAGCCTTGGAGGGGGTTTGAATACAGTTGGAGTGTTGCCAACTTAGCAACTTAATTCATGATTTAAACACACATTTCAGATTGTATTTCTATAGAAGAGCACAGAAATAAATCCTTTCTTTAATGAGAGAAAAGCACTAACCATTCTCAAGAATTTTTTTAGCATGATATGCAAGGAATATATGAGCTCTTATGCTACAGTAGTTACATTTCCAAAACATTATATTGTGTGCAAGGGCACTCACTTCTGTTTGTTACTCCATAATCGATGCTACTTAATTTGTTTTTATTGACAAGTTTGAAATCATTTGGGTCATTCTTGTTGTCTAAGTCTCCTTACTTTAAGACTTAGTATTTGTTTAGGTGACTCTGTACTTTCATACATTTGATCTCACTTTAAATAAAGTCTAAGCTGGTATTATAAATAGCTATTTGTAATATAAGAATCAGTAATTACCTACATTTTCAAAAAATTCAAGAACATTCACATTGGTTTTATTTATCAGGCAGAAGGAACACACTTCATTTTGTATAAAGGATTTAACAGCCTAGGGAATCTGTTGTCTATTATTATTATTGACTTGTTTTATTTCATCTACAGACTCAATTAAATAGTTGTCACCAAACATGTTGATTTGCTCATGATATCATCCTAACTACTCAAGTTGAAGCCTTTGCAGCATCAGCAGGGTATTTGAATGCTCTTTGCACAACCTTGGGTTACGGTTGAATCCCTCATGTCTCATAAGTAATTTCTTACGGTAATTCTCCTGACACCAGGCACCTTTAAATCTCCTACAGTGTGTGGCCGGGCGTTTCTAAGTGATTGAACTGGATGGTTTCTACAGCCGGGCTTTTTTGCACTCAGCTTGTGTGTATGAAATGGATTTGCCAGACTCTGATGAGAGCGTATTGTTTTTTCCGCGGCATCATCTGAAAACAGTTTACCTGCCGCTGCCATTTCCCATTACGCTCTGCTATTATTTATATTCCATTATTTTCCCAGCACTTTTTGTTCTGTGTGAAAGCGGAGCAGAGCTTCATCAGCCCAGTGTCACAATCAGCACTTTCCTGGAGACACGCCGCATTAGGACCACTGTACGGATGCTAGTCGATTGCCTCCGTTTCTTATTCACATGATGGAGCAGCCGCTTAAACCCCCTGCCCCCCCCTCCACCCCCTCCATTACGCTCCGTCTTCCCGTTTCTCCTTGTGTGTCATGTTGTCCTAACTCCCTGGCGCCCTGCTTCTCATTGAATCCCAACACTGCTCATTTCACTTTTCTCCCTTCGTTCCCCCCAAATGCAGTTACATTTCTCAGACATGCACTATGATAAGCTTTGTTTTGCAGCTATGAATCAAAGTGATGCTCTGTGGCTGGCCGACAAAGTGTCCAGGAAAGAAGCCAATGTTCTGAGAAGAAACGATCAGCAGATAAAGAAAAAACACTTGAGATAAAAACCGAACTTACTTTGAAGTTTTTCTGCAGTGATATCTGCAGCACATAGAACCTTTCTTCCTTTCCTAAAACAACTAAACATGATGATAGTGTACTTTTTTTCACTAGTAGTCTACAGTATGTACTACATATTTCATATTATGGTTTCGAAATTGTAATTTGGACTAATAACAAATGTTATACTTATTTGGTTCCTCACCATAATCATTGTATGTAGTTTTTTTTTTTATTATTGTGAAGCCCTATTATGATTAGTACACACTACATTGTACAGACAGGAAATCAGGTGTTGATTAAAGTCTAGTTTGGACGTTGGGACGCCTTAACCAACAACATATTTGAGACAGGACTATGTGTATATCTGTGAACCCATTTCCTTTCCATGAAACATTACCCTAGTTTCCTTTTTTGCAGCATGTTCAGTCTGCAAACGGTGTGACCATGATTACATTTTTATTCCCCAGGACCCCCTGGTGATGTGTGCTGGCTCAGAGGGTTGTGACACATGTCATTGGGTGGAAATGTGCATTGTTCAAATAAAGGAGATAGCCTTCGACATCCCCGCTGTCACATTTTAGACACAATAATAAAATCAAGAAGACAGGCACTTTTTGGACTGCACGCTGCTTTTAGTTTTTTGTGCCTTTCTGTACGCAGGTTTCTCATTTTATATAACAATGCGCCTGCTTATGTAATGCTGAACTTCTCTGTTGTAAAGTTCTATCTCAACTTCTGCATTGATGCTTCCAAGATGGGGGGTGGGAGGGGGAGGGAGTGGTCCAGTCAGTGATCTTCACTGCTGACAGGGTTTTGTGGCCTCAGAATTGAAGTTATTATCTCTCAGCACACATCCGGATTGTGAAATTGATTCAGCCGCGATCGTTGTGCTCCAGGAGACGAGGCTCCTCTGCAATCTGCAGCACTTTGACAAGTAATAATTTGAGCTGTTCCTTGCAGCATATGTTAATCGGCATGCCGACTAAAGGATTTAGTAGGACCTTGCTCGTAGTGTCGGCAGAAGACTGATGAGGAGAGATTAATGTTGTTCACTTAAGAGAAGATAGAGAGACAATTTGTTTGGTAAAGAACATGGAGCTACTTTGGAAAGTCTTTGTTACCACATGGAGTCAGCTACAAGCCCTCAATGAGGTATCATGGTTAGGCCTCTTAGATTTATTTTTAACATAAAAGTAATACGACTGACAACTGGAATGACATGTCTTAACAAAAGCAAATTGAAAGCCTTTAATATGAATGTTGGATTGTGAAGCAGAAATGCAAATGGCTGAATGATGAATAACAGTATACGGTGACAGTTTCTCCCAAAAGCAACACAGATTATTTGATAAAGTCTCATTCATAACGAGCCTGTAACTATCAAGAACATGTAAAGCCTTTTTGGAAAGTAGTGGGCCATTCCATCACAGAGCTTCCACACCTGAAACCTGACTTTTCTGTAACCTTGTTGAACATTGGAGATATCCCTAAAGGCGTTGTCCAGAGGAACTCTCCCCCAACTGCTTTCCTATTTAACATGATCAGCTTTCTTCACTCAATCGTTGGTATAACCTTTACTCTCCAACTGAAGAAGGAGAAGGGGGATGAATATTTGGGAAATGTTGTTATTAGCGTCTAGGATCCTAACAATGTCTTATTTTTTTCTTTTAAATGCATTGTGAAGTATGCCTGTGGCTTACATTTTAGCCTGTAATATTTTCACGTAGAGACTTTTTAATTGACTCTGCTGGAATAATATCAGCTTTTATAACGGCAGTGTTTTTGATCATCTCTAGTCTGAAATGAAAGCTGAGGTTCTGTTTGAGTTTGTGCTGCACAAGGATTATTTGATCATTAAGATCTTAAAACCCAATCGGTCTGATTTCTCAAACCACAGAGCACATGGGAATGCATTGATCTGTGGAGGGATTACACATACTGCAAGCTATCAGAATGCAATGAGGCACAGCCTGGGGCAATTCTCAGTCAAAATACGTTATATGTTTGTTGTGTGTGCGATGGGGGGGGGATCTGTTTGGTCATTTGGAGTTTCTGCAGTCAGGTGCTACTGGATTGGTTGTTTCTCTATAATCTTGACTTTTCTACCAAATGTGTCCTACTTTGAAATTCACTGCTTCAACCTCACTGTGTTTGTTTTCCCTGAATGTATTTATGTAGGCATATTTGAGAGCCTTTTGAAATCAATGACATAGATTAAAGTGTGGAATTACACTTTTCTCTTTGAACTTGCAATTATTTCTGTTGTTAGAATTACAAATGTCTGACTCTCCTCTCCTCAGGTGCTGAAGGGCAATAAAAAGCTCAGCCTCTCCGTGCGATCAGTCGGGCGGATTCCAGGCGGCTACGTCACCAACCACGTTTACACCTGGGTGGACCCTCAGGGCCGGAGCGTGTCCCCTCCCCCTGACCTGACGGTGCATCGCAGCGCCACCCTGAGGAGAACTGACAGCCAGCGGCGCAGCAACATGCAGCTTCTGCAGGACGGGGACGAGAAGAAGGTGAGCGTTGACACGGGGAACACAACACTGGAGTGATGGAAATGTGGAGCTGTGTCTTAAAAATAGTAAACATAAATAAAAAACATATTTTATTGGTGGCCATGACTTTCATTTGTTTAACATTTGCAAAATGCTAGCTTTATTATGCTTAGGAGCGTCACCCTAATTTTTTCTTTTTTTTACCAAGCACATGTAATCCTAAATAAGAGAAATATGACTACAAAAATAAATGTTATGGGCACAGTAAAAGGTATTCAACTAATGCAGTTTATTAAAAAATAAATATATTGAACACCTGTATTGTACATGTGCCTGTGTGCTCCATCTTTTTCTCTACAATCATGAGGTAAGATCCAGTACAGTGGAGAAGTATGGAAATGGGGATCCTAGTTATTATCTGGACACTATGTCATTATATAACACCCTTAGTATCCAGACACTACGCCATTATGTTACACACTTAAATTGCAAGCTGATTTAAAGGTTGACATATTTTAGAATTAATTTAATCTGATTCAAGGTTCTTTATTTAGTCATACGAACATAGCTACAGTGTAGTTATGCCGATGAAAATCTTGTGTCACATGCTTCTCCAACAGTGCAACACAAAACACAGATAAACAGACAAATATAGTGCAAGTAAATAGTAATACAAAAAAATATATATATATTAAATGGAAAATAATCCAGTTAGGTGGTCTTCAATGGCTTGACTGGTATTTTAACTGCCAACTCCTTATATAGTATGTGTACTGTGTAAATGAAAATGTGCTAATATACAACATAACATTTCACTAATTCCTTTGAGTTAGTAATCTACTGGATTCAGAATAAGCTTACTTTGGAAATGATAGATGGTAATATATCAATATGTTGTATTGATATTTAGATCTCGCTTCACTCTGTTCGTGTTTCTTAAGCCCTCGGCCTAAAAGACTAGAAGAATATATGAAAAACGATCTTTGAGGAGGCTGGACTTCAGTTTAATCTACTCACACCGTGTGCTCCTAAATGATTTATCCGGTTCACACATTTCTATTTTTAGGGGGCGAAAGACTCATACTGCAGAGCCCTGAAGCTAAGCTAAAGTAAGCAACATAATATAAAAGTCCTTGATCTATAAATCATAAAATTCCATAAGAAAATATAATAAATGTCTTATTAAATGTCAAGTTTTGCCACTGTAACAGCAGCATTCTTTGAACACACCTTCAAACTATCTAAAACCCTACCCTAACCCTTACTTTCATATTACCTCCCCCAATTAATGACGTTTTTTCCCAGACATTCAACCAAATCAGTGTCTGAATATTTTTGGGTCTAATAAATCAGTTAATTACTTAAAGGATAGTTGTTTAATTTAGCTTGCAAAGCCCCTTTTTTCAGTGAAAACTATTAAAATGCTCACCAAATAATCAGATTCCAACAAATGTGACCAGGGGGACTTTAATGGAAGTCTGTATTAATAATATAATCACTTTGTAACTCTCGCTTTTATTGGCTAGCGCTCCAACACATTGTACATGATGGGCGGGACATCTCCAAGCAGTTGACCAATCATAACAGAGCCAGCTAGCTAACTAATCAGAGCAGACTGGGCTCTGGTTTCAGACAGAGGGTGAAAAGAAGTGTTGCAGCACAGGCAGTGTGAGAAAAATAAAGAACTTGTTGAACATTAAAGCATGGAGACATGTCACAGGAGAGGCACAGAATACAAATTGTAACCTGAAAATTAGCATACTATGTCCTTTAAAATAAATTACAATAGTAAGTCTCAGTAATTGACATACAGTAGATGAAAAAAACTTAAACCATAAATGTAATTGTACCTTCAGTCCCACAAAACTCCACCCTGTCACCACCTTACAACCTGCAGCGAAGGAGCTGTCAGAGCTAAAAGATTTATTACACGAGAAGTTTCCATTTTTTAGCAGCCAGGAGCCACACATTAATCTTACCTGCTCCAGATCCATTCATTCAGGCTGAAGTTATTGCAATGCAGATAACGCTAAGAAATCGTAATTAAGTGTCTATAA
Source organism: Notothenia coriiceps (assembly GCF_000735185.1). Classification (NCBI taxonomy): domain Eukaryota; kingdom Metazoa; phylum Chordata; class Actinopteri; order Perciformes; family Nototheniidae; genus Notothenia; species Notothenia coriiceps. Next base: position 33,264 of record NW_011357344.1, read on the forward strand.
GATAGTTTCACCATTGAACCTTCTTTGCTTTTAAAAAGAAAAAACCGAATGTCAATTTCTGATTTTAAGGTTCTTTTGAAGATGTCATTTAAATTCAAAACTAATGCAAATTACACATGCAGCGCTAATTAAACTGTTTATAATGTGTGTAATATTATAATATCCTCCTGTGATTACATCAATTTGTCTGTCCAATGCAAAGGCTTCAATTACTAACAAAGCAAACAACACACATGACTAATCTTAAAGAGAAATGAGCATTATTAAAGTGATTCAGTGATAGCAGCTGATGCCAGAGAACACTATGATCTATACGCGCTCCTAAGGGCTGCCAATAAAAGAAGGATGAGGCTCGTAATTAAAACCTTCTCCTGCATGAATGTCACAGAGAGCATGAATCAGCCATGATCCCAGTGGCTGGCTCAGCTCCAATAAGCAGACAGTTATTATTAAAAAATTAAAATAAAGACCGCTGCAGCGTGCCTTAAGATTTGGAGGAAAGTAGGATTTCAGTGCCAGATGCCTTACCTTCACCGGAGGGACAATGGTAGGGATACAACTCACATTGTTTAATCGAGATATTTGCTTACGTGTCATCTCGTAGTTGCCAAGGTGCTACTCAGCCCGCTTTTCAATCTTGGGAAAGAGACAGCTTCATTAGGATCAAACCAAGTAATCAATAGGCCCCTTTGTGATGGAGGGAGATGTATCATTTAAAGTCTGGCACGACTCGAACTCTCCTTGTGAAAAACTTTAATGTCTTTGCTCTCCAAATAAATGTAGATTTGAAACCGCTGAGTTGAGTTCATCCAAGTATACAGAATGATAGACAATGTGTTTTTAAAGGCTGTTGATTTCATTAAAAAGTATTGTTCTACTTCAGTTCAATCAACAAAAAAAGGGATACATTTACTTGAAATGAATGTTTAAAAAATTGTGGTCAATTGATCGAGGGTTCCTGAAGGACTCCTGTTGGCTTTGGCCTCATCCTTTTCGCTGGTGGTTAAAACAAATATGGTTTAATTTGAAAGGTGATTTAATGCTGGAGGCTGCATAACATACTACTGTAATTTTAATTAAAAGTCAGGCACTAATTGGCCTTTTTCAATCATGGTCTTAATGTATGCTGGTCCTGGCCTGATTCTGTGAACAGTGAAAGTTGGTTACCTGGCTAAGAAGTTGAGGTTTGTATTCCGTCGCTCTTAATCAGCTCACAGTGGTTAATCCTCACTCTTCAATTACCCCCCTGCAATATTTCAAAACCATTTGCTGTCAAAAAATGCGAAGAAGGCTGTCATCTTGTTTTGTAGATGCACTTTTGATGAACGCTAATGGTCACTGTAAGGCTCCCTGAAAAAACGGAGTGCGTTTTCCTGAATACTTCCATTCAAAGTCAACATGTTTCGCCAGTTAGCAGCTTTAATGTGAGGCTGCAGAAGAAGGAAATGTTCGTAGTCATTGACATTTTATCTCTGAATGTCACTTCAAACATCCTTGTTCGTAACACTGCAAACATACAGATATTCCAATACTTTCATCCTGGGCAATAGAGAACCGCAGTGACGCGTCCTAAAACCCGGATGTAAACTCCTTCCGGTTCCTTCGTCAAAAACGCAATGCAATTTCTCCATAGGATTTTGGAAAATAGCTGGAAATAAGGTCTGTGGTTGACACAAATTGAAGAGACAGATCACGTTTTGTTCTGCAACATTAAATAGGTCAGCAGTGACCCCGCTGGGGAATTTTGAAGGGTTTACGTGTCTGAAAAATGATGGTTGTTAACAAGTGGATGAATAGGACTACAGAAGTTGTCGAGGCCGTTTTACGTCATTACACCGAACACGTAAACAGTCCTCTAAGTTTGTTTGCCCTGTTCTGCTTGACAGCAAGTACCTGCCTCCTGCAGACTGTTCAAACAAAAGCTTCAACTTGTTCCATTTAGAATCTGTATGTTTGAATATGGATCTTAAGTTGGCGTGACGTTGAAGGAGCGACCCTGCTGTAGTTAGTTTATAGCATAACGTTAGCATTTTGCTTTTGGCGACTAGATTTATGATTCGAAAATTATAAAAGTAGGGTAGACATGTGGATATTATCCGGCTGAACAAAACGTGATCTGTCTCTTACATGTAAATGTGTGTCAACCACAGACCTTATTTCCAGCTATTTTCCAAAATCCTATGGAGAAATTGCATTGCGTTTTTGACGAAGGAACCGGAAGGAGTTTACTTCCGGGTTTTAGGACGCGTCACTGTGGTTCTCTATAAGAAAGAAAGAAAGACTTTTAAAAATCCTAGAGGGGAATTTCAATTCTTCACTCTTTTATTTTTTTACATTTCACAAAGGTTGAAATACACACATGGACACGCAGTTGGGGGTTCGGTGCCTTGCTCAAAGGCAGCTAGTCAGTGCTCAGGAGGTGGACTGGAAATCATATTTGGTCTAATCACGCCTTGAACTGGCGACCCTATCAGTTTCAGAGCCATATCCCTACGGACTGAGCTAATGCTGCCCCTGTAAGCTCAAAAACTGTTGTGTAACGTCATTAGGCGATAGATATAAAACTACGTTGATTTAAATGGAAATCGTCCAGATTGACACTTAATTACAACGTTTGACAATCACCAGGATGTAATGGTGTGTGCCAAGAACAAAGATGGCTTTGACATTAGAAGATTACTGAATTAAGTGGTCTAAAGGCTCAGATAGCGGCTGAGTTGAGGGTAACTCTTGATGAGATGACCCAGAGGCCCCAAACGAAAAAGAGCAGATTATACCTGATGGAATCACTGCCTGTGGGTTAGTATAAAGCAGTTTTTATCAGACAAAGAACCCTTCATCAAACCCTATAGCCTCCGGAAGAGAGAGCAAATAGGCCTTCTCAAAGCTTTCAAAGGCTTTCATATATCAAGCCGGGCTGGGAGGTTAAGACCTGTAGTATGTTGCTATATGATGCTTGGAAACCATCATTAATCTGTGCAGGTTCGCTGCTTAATTAAATACATGGGAGATCAGCAAATAGGTTTTTCCTGATCAAAGAGTTCTTGGCGAACCACATTATTATGGAAGCATATGATGGCCATTCCAATCCTCTATTATGTCTAATGAGTTGTGGCAACAATTGATGGGTGAACACCCGTTTGTGACACAGATTTGGTTCTAAATTTCCCAATTTTAAGATTTTAAGACATTCTTAAGACAAGATATTAAGACACTGAGAACTTGAGGATCGCCTATAAAAGAGTTCCAAGTACAGGTGAACCGAAACAGAGGTAATTGAGCGTGGTAAAGATGTCTTCGACTCTAAGGCTTTAAGCTTCCTGCTAAAGTACTGTATAAACACCAGGGGTATCTTGTAGGTATCCAATTAATACCGGTTGGTGGATTATGTTATAATGGTTCCTCTCTTATCACAGGGATTGAAATGGATGAGCCTTGTAAACAAACGGATTGACCAATTCAAACACTCCTTTCTCCAATCAGAACAACATCCCTTTTTATTACGTAATAGCTCTGAGGCACCACACTGAAACTCTCTATTTTCATCCGGCAAATCCCAGCTCAGAGCAGGGCTGTCATTTCTTTTATGCGGTGTGTTTCACATTTCCATTTCAATGTGAGCAGCCCCACAGCTCAATTGAGACCGTAAAATGTCATTTGAAATGTTGATATTTAAGAAGTGTCTGGTTCGTTTAAATATTTAACCCCTGCTTCTGCCGTCTTTATCTCTTTCTCTTTCTGTCTTTAATAGGTCAACTTGGTGTTGGACGACGGCCGGTCTCTGGGTCTGATGATCCGGGGGGGGGCAGAATATGCGCTGGGGATTTACATTACGGGCGTGGACCAGGGATCAGCAGCAGAGTGTGGAGGACTCAAGGTATTACTTTAATCAATCTTACACTTGCAGCCTCACACACCGCCTCACTTTGATCCAACACACGAAACTGTGAATTTGAGATAATAATGGTCTTGCAATGGAGTGCGAACAATGACTCTCTCCCTTATAGAGTGGTGCAGGTAGGACGCATCTTTGTAGTTTATCATTTCTTAACCGTAAATGCAATTTCCAGAAGTATGAAGCTAATGCCAGTCTATATACTAAATACATAACGGTCAAGTGACTTCAGTTCACCACCGCTAAGCTAACAATGGCTAATGTTTGATGTGATTATGTTCAGTAGTAGTTTTCATTTTGTTGACTAAAACCATGACGAAATATGTTCGTCAACGACCTTTTTTTCCATGACTAAAACGAGACGATGACGAGACGGCACCGACGGCAGTAAACAATAACTAACGAAATCATCATGCAATATCGTTGACGAAAAGTCACGAGACGAAAATGTAGTTTACTAAATAAAAACTATGCCAAAATCTCTCTTTACTTTCGTTGACGAAAAATGAGGAGACTAAATATTATCAAAGATAACGTTACATCTCTGATAGTCAGTTTTTCTCCCAGCAGTTCCATTTCCGGTGCTGCGGCTGGGCAGCAGCTGTGTGTCTGTGCTGCACGCGGCGGTACATTTGAATTACACCGGGCAGCGGCACACTGTGAACTGTCAGGAAGGAGGAAGCTTGTACAGACCTTGGATCAGGCATCTAATGAAAACCACATTACAAATAACATTGACCTAAAGACGAGCGAACTGGAAGTGCTGAGTCGCTGACACATTTCTGGGTTATAGGTTCCGATTTCTTAGGCCTTTCAGCACATTTCTCCTCACACAGTTTTCGTTCCTAATACGCGTATACTGAAAAAGAAGCTGTAGCCTGTGAATTTAGTTTTTTTAACTTTCTGTAAGCCATAGCGACAATATTTTTCAGTTTCATCTCACAGGCCATACGACTATTAAACACCTGAACTTTGAAACAACATCCATAACATTAATCTGGCTGCTACTTAGACATGATTGATCTAATACTGTATATCATATTCCAATAACTTGCATTATAGACTCTTATTGCACTATTTCACTTTTTGTATTTACTATTTACTTGCACTATTTCTTTCTGTTTTCCTGTGTTATTGTGTTGCACTGTTGGAGGAGCCTGTGACCTAAGATTGTCATCGTCATAACTACACTGTAGCTATGTTCGTATGACCAATAAAAGCCTCGAACCTTGAACCTTGATTAGGACTATTTCGTAAATAATAGGATATTTTCTTGCAGCTGTGGGTCCATTTTCCAGGAAGCACAAGTTTTAGTTTAATTTTATCTCAAAATTTCCTCAGAGTTATTGTAATTGGGCACGGTCGCTCAATATCTTTGACATAAAGAGGATCTATTGATCCAGTGGCCTTGTATTTTGGACAAAGAGTGAAGCTGTGGAGTAAATTATCTTCCTGTGAGGCGCACTTTCTATACAAAGGAGAGACCTCTGGAAAGATTTTATATAACAGTTACTTCCTGTGTATGATTTGAAACCCTTTAAAAACAGGGACGTACATTTAAAGAACATGAGTTTATCGACTATAACATCCGTTCAGCATTTTGTATCTACGCTGTACACACCAACAACCCAAGGACCCTCCTTCAAACAAAAGAAAAGCTAGTTATATGAAATAAGCTTTTTTAGTTTGCATCCGTAAAACGTCATTTAATTTGATATCCTGAGGGGGCTGACATTGCTCTCACCTGCTGTCCTAACAGGGATGTCCGAGCCCAGGATAAGGTGCAGAGCAGCTGCTGGGGATTTAAAGTAGGACATTAAAAAGTGCAGAAAAGCCACGAGGGATCAGGCTGTATCCGCACTGGGCCCCTCTAAGATTAGATCCCTCCAACCAGTGAAACATCTACAATATCTCTGTCCTGAGTGGACATTTCCTTTTTTAAATATTTCATTCACAGTGATAGGACAACGCCCAGAGTTATATCAATATGCCACTTTCTCTTCTTTCAAAAGTGATGTTGATTACTACTTTGGGCTATTTTCTGGCAAGTTGATTTTCTTTTTCTTCTCCACCGGACAGGCTGTTAAAATATAATTGCTTTTAGGAGTCTGAACAAATTCAAAAGTAGCATATGGTGTTTGTTGGATGCATTGGGCTGTGAACACACTGCCTTCACATTGGGCATCAAGTCCTGAAAAGTAAACTTTTTCTTTTTCGTAGTAAAACTTAGGAATAGTTTCTTGAACATATGTACGTTTTCCCTATGAGAGAGGGAACGAGGGAATAAATGAATATGTTATTCATTTTCAAAACATCCTTAAATTGCTGGAGAGATATTTTGTAGTTTGGGTTGCTATTGTAATGGCATACTGTAATGCATCTATAAAAACAACAACTTCCAGATAAATAGATTCCAGATACAGGAACAGGCAGTTCAACATTAATGCATGTCACAGCAGACACCCAACATACAAATATGATCCTGAAAATGAGCATAATATACCCCCTATTTTTTCCCCATATTGGGCCTTATGATAAAAAAAAAAGATACATTTCTCCAATATTGTGAATCCTACTAAATATTAAAAACACATCACTGATAAACCAGAACATATTCGATTTTTACTAAAGGCTTTATGATCACATAACCTTTTTGTATCCCTCTATATTCTTAGGCTCCGACTCTCTCGTTCATCCACATGGTCTTTCTCTCTCTGTCTCTCTCTCCCCCAGGGGAGTACAGAACCTTTAAACATTAGTTTAATACTCTGCCAAGCCTCTAGCAATCTATAGTTGCCAGTAAAATAATCATAAATCACACTTCCCAACTCACAAATGACCTACAAGTGTCACTGTACAGCAGCAGTTGCTTTATGTAATCTACACTGACGGTTCACCCCTCTCTCCACGGCTCTGTCTAATACATATTGTGTATTTGTTGTTTCAAAACACAGAAGTACGATATCAAACATAAACAGGGTACATACTGAATTTTCAATTTCCAAGGTATTAAATAGTGAAAGCTTAGATTGCAGAGCAGCCTCCGTAGGTTTTGCTTACAGATGTGTGTTAGTCACGGTGACATGGCAACAGAAGGAGAGTGAGGATGGACGCCTCTTCCCCTGAGCCCTTCATCTCACGCCTTTTAGTGATCCGCCTGTCAACCAGCCAATTACACAGGCACCTATTAGACGGCCCACACAGGCACCCACACTCACACACAGCGTCTGTGTGTGGAGTGTTGTTAGCAACCAGAAAGGCTTCTGATTATTAAGAAAGGGAAGGAACGACAGGAGGTAGAAAGGCTTTAATATCCAGTGATACGACCTGCACGTATACTGCTTTATTTAATATATGCTGCTTGCAAAGTGCCTTAGATTTGCATTTTAGGATTTTTTTCGTCGCCACATTTTTCTCCCCTTACCTCAATTAATGTGCCTATAGCTGCCTAATATTTTGCATCAAATGATGTCCTTTCTAAATACTAAAAAAAATTCAAGGCGGCTTTCATTAAACCCTAAATGGGAAATCACATATGAATATTTGGGAAAACTTATTTATTGCTATTTTCTTCATGACACTGTTATTATACCCATGTTACACATCAATACACCCCTTTTACACCATTTTTTGCACCAATAGTACACCCTTATTATTCCCATGTTCCATTGCAACCATATTACACTGTTATTAGACACATAATGCACGGTAATTAAACTGTTATTACACCCGTATTGAACCCAATATATCCCAATTATGCTGTAATTAGACCCACTTTACACATGATATCACCCGTATTACGCCCATGTTACACTGTTATTGGACCGATATTACGTACTGCCGGTCAAATGACTGGTTAAAGTTAAAAAAACAAACACATTTATTCTTGAGTCTAGGGATTAGAGAAAGAAACACATATCTTAATAATGCACATTTTCCTACCTGTTGTGCTGTGTTTCATCCCTTTTGTTTATTTCGAGTGACGAGTAGACACCTGGCATTATTTTCACAGCCAAATTGGGGACGGAATGCGGGGGAGGTGTGTGTGTGTGTGTGTGTGTGTGTGTGTGTGTCTGTGCTCAGGAAAATAGTTGAGACACGCAAATACTAAACCTAAGGT
>NW_011357344.1:41295-46659 GCF_000735185.1 Notothenia coriiceps
TTCGAGTGACGAGTAGACACCTGGCATTATTTTCACAGCCAAATTGGGGACGGAATGCGGGGGAGGTGTGTGTGTGTGTGTGTGTGTGTGTGTGTGTGTGTGTGTGTGTGTGTGTGTGTGTGTGTGTGTGTGTCGTGCTCAGGAAAATAGTTGAGACACGCAAATACTAAACCTAAGGTCACAGTGTTTAAAACTATGAGCTGAGCTGGCCATAAAATGGGTCAGTAACATACATATTGAATATATTATATCTCCAAGGAGCTCATTAGTTTATAAGCCCCTCTCTGTTGACATCAGCAGCACGGTCACGGCTGCTTCTTGCATTGTTAGTGCTCAGAGCAAGTTCATTAAAATATGTGCTCTGTAAACAGGGCCTTATAGGAAAATTCGAAAATACACCTTAATCTAAACAACCGAGATGGAAACTAAATGATAGTCCTGAAGGATATTTACACAGGCGCTGCAGGAATAAGGCAAGGTGAATCATTGAGGCTGAAAGGCTAGAGCTTCTATCCTCAGGAAACTAGGATCCTAAACAAGTTCACTATGACATTCAATCTGACATTCAATCATAATTGATATGGTTATATGTGTAGTATAATGATTACCGATAAATAACGATAGCTAGCGACTATGTCCAATTAAAAACGAATCGCTGATATTGCTAAACCTGACCATTTTAGGAACATACACACTATATATATATAAAATAATGTGTTATCCACCTGAATGGACTAATGGCAACACATGTTGGTGTCAGCCCATTAAATAGGCATTATCAGGGGATATTTCTAATATTCTATTACTGTACGTCGCATGGCCCAAATTGCACTTACTATATTATACAAAGCAACATATAACACATTCAAAAACTGAATTCATTGGCACAGTTTGGACATAAACAAATCAACTTCTTTAAGTGTTGGCGATTCAATTAGGGCTTTTTCCCTGTGTTTTATGTCCCCTTCGATTGACCCCACACATTACTCATGGAAATTGTTGACCTGACTTCCGCCTTTTATAACTATAACTAGCAGTAATAATGGTCCTTTTGTATGGCTTCTTTCGGGGATCAACCATGTGAATATTAATAATAATATGTTTATTTATTATAGCACCTTTCACAGAAATAGATTTCACAAAGTGCTTCACAAGTTAAAAGTTAAGACCACAGAGACATGAACATAATAAGCACATGGGGCAGACATTTTAGGTCAACATAAAAACAAAACACAGACCACGTCGAGTCCTGAAAGGAACAAACATAATAACAGGACACATCGCACACATTTCAAATAGAAATAAAAGTAAATGTAAAAAGATAGGTCTTTACGGAAGAGGATTAGGGCCACATGATTTTTTTTTTGGGAGGATTTGAAAAAAAAACGTTGTTTTTTTTGTTCTGAGAAAAAAGTCAGAATTCTGACTTTAATCTCAGAATTCTGACTTTTTTCTCAGAATTCTGACTTTTTCCTCAGAACAAAAAAACATACATTTTTTGGGATAAAAAAGTCAAAATTCTGACTTTAATCTCAGAATTCTGACTTTATTCTCAGAATTCTGACTTTAATCTCAGAATTCTGACTTTTTTCTCAGAATGCTGACTTTAAAGTCAGAATTGTTTTTCTCCCAAAAAAAATTTTTTTTTTTTGTTCTGAGAAAAAAGTCAGAATTCGGAGATTAAAGTCAGAATTCTGAGAAAAAAGTCAGAATTCTGACTTTTTCTCTATTGCATTGAGATAGGGTTTTGGAGTTCGAATGACAAGTTTCTTATTTAATAAAACATGAAATAAAAAAAATGTCCCCACATGACTTTGTGCACTTAGATGATGCACTCTGGATTCACTAGAGATATTCAGAAATAGAATATGTGTATCCACTTTTATCTTCATAATTTACACACAGAGTGAAACATTTGAAGCCCAAAAGTTTTTTGTGGGAAGCCGATTTGGCGTGATTTCTTATGCAAACACAAAGTGTGCATAAGCTTTTTCATAATATTTCTTAAGTAGTCAGTTTGCCTTGTTACTAAAATAGATAATGGGGAATGGAAGAGCAAACTGTTTACCAAGCTGTTTTATTTTTAGAAAACTTGCAAAACATTAAAATGATGTTAATGTTAATGTATTCAAGCCTTGTTCTCAGTGTTTCCATATTAGCGCTGGCAAATGGCAGCCGTTAACATTTTGATGATGAACCCCATGCTGTCTAGAGCCCAGGGTTCAACCGTAGGGGGGGAGCTTCACTGCTCTCAGATTAGACACATCCTCTGTTAAAAGGACATCACATGGTGTGATCCGTAGTGTTTGATCATCTTAAACTGTGCGTACAGAAGCGTCACTGCCTGTCACGCCTGTTAAACGCTGCTTTTAACAACTCCCTCCATGTCAGCCTAATGCAGCAGCATCAAAGCCTGGTTGGAGTGTCTTCTTGCTGGATAAATATTAGAATATATTTGTTCCCCCCCAAAAAAAATGTGGTCGCATATGTTCCTCAAAAGCTATTTCCAAGAACACATTCATTTTCTCAATTTTTTTTATCATTTTCATCTCGCTGGACATTTTATACTGAACAATTAATGCCAACTGTAATATTTAGTAGATCAGTTATGGTTACAAGAAGTAAGTAAAGACATTTAGAAGAGGTTTAGCCATCACTTTTGTTCACTAGTGTCTGTAGTTTGACCACCTGTAACTTAAAACGTGTATGTTTGCCACATTTTTTCTTTTTTTCTTTGGCCTTTATTTATACAGGTGAATCTCATTGAGACACAAGGTCTCATTCTCAAGAGAGACCTGTTCAGTGGTAACACCACCACACAAAGTCACAGACAGACAGGACACTAAACACAGAGGCAACAATCAAATAAAACATCGTAAAAAGTAGTCAGATATAGCAGGTGCGAACACCCACAGATGATTTCTCCAGCTTTTTAAAAATGTGTTTAAAATCTGTGATGGGTATCAAACTGGTCAGCTTAAGTTCCTGCCACGTGTGTTCCAGGTCGAGGGGGCAGAGTATGATATGGCTTTTTTCCCAAGCTCCGTGGGTACTGAGGGGACGGACAGAGTGATGTCATTTTGAGATCGCAGGCTATAGCTGTACTGTTTGTGTGATATGCAAGTGGAGATGTAGAGGGGCAGCAGTCCAAGCATAGCGGTATAGATGAGTTTGTACCAGTGCAGTGATATGCGCATTGATAGTGATGTCCAGTTGACTAAAGAGTACAGCGTGCAGTATATCGTCAATACGTTTGTTTTGCAGGTTAATTCCAAGCAGACGTTTTGATGTTTTATATTTCATGCAAATTTGAGAATATAAAAAAATGTTTATACAGATGCATGACTTACAAGCCCTAGCCGACAGTATTGTAACTTCAGAGAGAACACATTTATCTTAAATGTATTCATGCCTTTTTGTGACCAAGTGCGCAACTAAAAGGAGGACTGCCTTTGATAGACTCTGCACACCCTGCAGTCTTGTACCTGTACAGCATGTTCATGAAGATGAACACGCTGTTCAACTTGTCTTTGACCCTAGTAGGACATGTTGTTCCAAAATGTGGCTTTTTAGGCTTTGTATACGTACGTGATGCACCACCATGCCTGTTTGTAACAAAGAGCAAAGGATATGCGAGGCACCAGACAGGTGTTGTTGGCATCTGCATTACTTTCACTAAGCTTGGCTTTATTGCCATGTGTTAAAGTGCTCTGTAGTGTGTATCCAGTCAACCATGCATTTACTGTCCTCCTGTACCTCTCTATTAATCTGTCATTTTGATGTTCTTATAGTGTTATCCGCCTGGATGGAAAATGTGACCTTTATGTTTCATTTTTTCAAAGAAGAGAAAGTTATATAACCTGCAGAACACATTTTACTTAGGTCTGTGTCCGGGCTTGAAAGATACTTTGTTCCACTGGGCTACACTCTACATGGCTTGGCAACAAAATGGAAAGCAAACAAAATGTGTGTTCTTCAAATTTGTTCAGCGTTATTCCCAGATTTGCCAGTATGAAACAGCCGGGCGGACATCTAGGTCCTAAGCTTGTTTTTTGTTTGCTCGTAACTGAATAATTGATTGTCTTCATTGAAATTGGTGGTTAGTTTATGAAAAACTGTTCTGCTTATCTTAACAGGGATGAGACGGCACTTCTGATGTTATTACCTCTGTGCAACCTCTTTCTTTTGGATGTTAGCCTTTGCAGACCATTGGCATGCACAAAAACCTATATAACACACTACAGGAAAGGGTACCCCCAACAAAAGCATTATAGGGCCTATTCATGTTTGTGTTCGAATAATACAAAATAAATAATGTTCTGATTAGTTTGTGGGATAATTCACTCCAATGCTTCCTTAATTTGGAAAGCAGATGTCATTGTGTTGATCAAACACTCTGATAAATAAAATACAAAACATATCTTTGATATTTTGACAACTGAAAAACAAGCAGGTTATTGTCAGGGAGGATGTTAACGTGTTGCTTGTTTTACATTAAATGTCACTTGTTAGACGCTTTTATCCAAAGCGACTTACTGTTGGCAATCCCCACAGGAGCAAGGGGTGAAGTGTTTTGCCCAGGGACACAACAACATGCTGACTGCAGTGGGGTTTGAACCTGTGACCATCTAATCCCCAGACCAAGGCTCTATCCACTGCGCCACACGCCTACTAACAGAGCTTTTACAGAGCAAAGCTTGTTTATTGATGAAGTCAGACTTGCAGCATTCTCATTTCTTGGTACAACCAGAGTGATGTTGACGCTGTTTGGCAGATAACTGTGTGGATAATTGCTTTGCATGGCCTTTGGTTTCTCTGTATAGTAAAGAGCAGTAATGTTAGGCTGAGGGTGGTGATCTTGATGTGGGTGTTATGAATATTGTGCCCACTCGGTTCAGCTGTAGCTGCTGCACACTGAAGCCTGTGACTGGCATACAAATATCTTCCTTTTTATCTGGAGGGACAGTTGGTATCATGCAACACTGCTATCTTATAAGAAAAAACTACTATACTTGTGGGTAGCTTCAAAAGAACATACAACAGAGCAAATCATCAGTTGCTATATCAATATTATCAAGTGTTATTACATGGCTTAGTTGAATACTCGATTCTGATTGGTCAATTTAGAACACGTGACACGTTGTTAATACCGAACAGACAGACTGCTGTCAAGGACTTATTGACCGTTGTTAAGGACGCTCACATCTGCACAAACAAGTCCGTTCGATTGAACTGTATACAGTTTGGCCGACTGACAAGACAAGAGCGACAAGAAAACAGCGGAGAAGTAACGGGCAGAAATCCTCCTTTTTCCGCAACGGTCCAGACATAGACATCAAACGGCGACACATATTCAGTTGCCAG
>NW_011357345.1:0-8877 GCF_000735185.1 Notothenia coriiceps
CACACACACACACACACACACACACACACACACACACACACACACACACACACACACACACACACACACACACACACACACACACACACACACACACACACACACACACACACACACACACACACACACACACACACACACACACACACACACACACACACACACACACACACACACACACACACACACACACACACACTTTATTACTTTACCTACAAGGGCTCTCAGTGGGTAGACCAGTGTTGTAGAGACAAACATAACCACTACACACACACAGCTGTTACTATTAATAACCAAAGCTATAACTCACTGCTTTGCTGTAGAACTAAATAATAATAATAATAATAATAATAATAATAACAATACATGACACTTATTGTATATAGCGCTTTTCTAGAAACTCAAAGACGCTTTGACAGTCACACAAAAACGAAGAAAATAGGTAGAGACAAACAAAAACAGGTCATTTTAGCCGTCATTTCTATCTAATATGATTAAGTTTGGGGAGTTACGGTTTGAAAATGCACACATTTCTTCTCCTTTGTGTTAATTGGCATTGCATCCAAACGTAATGGAAAGTAATCATGTTACAAACTTTAAAAAAATAGCTATATTTAGATATCTTTGCCCAACCATTTAAATACAAGAGGTGGACACAATATCGGTAACAATAGACCAGGGGTCGGCAATTAATTTTGGCCTTGGGCTAATTTTTTTCTGAGCCACTAGATGGCGGGCCGGAACATAATCAAAGTCTTATTTAAGTAATTGATTGTTAAAACATGTGACACGTTCAACGTTTTCAAACCACAAACCGCATATTGGTAATTTCAGCACCACGCGCTGTCCACCTACTTATTGACCCACTCTCAGTGTCAGTGCACCCCGCTGCCAGATTGTCCCTGTGCTGTGTGCCATTCACTCAACATGGATAAAAGTACAATAAGCATTCTTCAGGTGTAGGTAGATTATCTATTCGGACATTATAGCCTATATTTGTGACTGTCGGTCCGATATTTAAAAAAATTCTCAAAATAATTTGCCGGGCCAAATATTACTGCTGGCGGGCCGCCTATTGCCGACCCATGCAATAGACACATTTGACATACAAACAACCCTTACAAGTAGGTCTATCGTTAACTCCTAATAAAGACCAACCTAACCACTCTACACAGCTGTTACTATTACTAACCAAACCTACTACCAGTTGGTTTGCTGTAGGACTGGTTTTATTCCTGTCATTTAGTTGCGGTATGAAAAAGCCATTTTATTGACATTTCTTCTCCCCTTGTGTTAATTGGCATTGCATCCAAACGTAATGGAAAGTAATCATGTTACAAACTTTAAAAAAATAGCTATATTTAGATATCTTTGCCCAACCATTAAAATACAAGAGGTGGACACAATATCGGTAACAATAGACCAGGGGTCGGCAATTAATTTTGGCCTTGGGCAAAAAAAATTCTGAGCCACTAGATGGCGGGCCGGAACATAATCAAAGTCTTATTTAAGTAATTGATTGTTAAAACATGTGACACGTTCAACGTTTTCAAACCACAAACCGCATATTGGTAATTTCAGCACCACGCGCTGTCCACCTACTTATTGACCCACTCTCAGTGTCAGTGCACCCCGCTGCCAGATTGTCCTTGTGCTGTGTGCCATTCACTCAACATGGATAAAAGTACAATAAGCATTCTTCAGGTGTAGGTAGATTATCTATTCGGACATTATAGCCTATATTTGTGACTGTCGGTCCGATATTTAAAAAAATTCTCAAAATAATTTGCCGGGCCAAATATTACTGCTGGCGGGCCACCAATGGCCGACCCATGCAATAGACACATTTGACATACAAACAACCCTTACAAGTAGGTCTATCATTAACTCCTAATAAAGACCAACCTAACCACTATACACAGCTGTTACTATTAATAACCAAACCTACTACCCGTTGGTTTGCTGTAGGACTGGTTTTATTTCTGTCATTTAGTTACGCTATGGAAAAGCCATTTTATTGACATTTCTTCTCACCTTGATCTTTGGCATTGCATCCAAACGTAATGGAAAGTAATAATGTTACAAACTTTAAATGTCTAATCTATTGCCCAACATTTTATATACAAGAGGTGGACACAATATCGGTAACAATAGACACGTCTCACATACAATCCACCCTTATAAGTAGGTCTATCATTAAGTCCTAATATCTGTTCCCCAGAAGCAAGTCAAACAGATGAGCCAATGAGAAGGGATGATTTCACTTGTTAATAAAACAAATCAGCTTAATCGAGACGATGGTGCTGATTGTGTATTGTGTGCAGACAAAAGGAAGCTGATCTACTGAACTCGAGCCAACATAATGGCAGAAGTTTGACATGTTGGAGGAATAAAAAGCTTCTTAATGAGAAGAAATTACTTATTAAGAAGAAGACGGAGCGGTGCACTTAAAGGATCGTCTATTAAACCTCGATGTTATTTTAGAACGTACTAATTCAACACAAATACACTTTCAAAGCCGACCTACAGATAAAACTCTCGCAGAGACCAGTCTGAACCGGTTCTACATCAGCACCTTATCTGCAGCCGCCCCAGATGCCCTTCATCATGCAAATATTAAATGGAAAACGTCTCATTTATCAAGCACGGCGCGAAAAGCACTCTTCAGGGAACACTATTAATAAAGCATTATCTCAAACATTTCCACTCTAAATGGGAAAGAACTAAGCAGCATTTGTGTGCAGAGATAAAAATCCTGAATTAATTTCACCTTCTAGGTTCGGAGTTTATTATTTTTTAGTTCTACTCGTAAATGAAGTTTCATTTTAAGCCAGTCTTATTAAAAAACACAAGAGTATTTCACTTGTTTCATTACCTCTGCACCCTGAATCATGTTTACTTTAGGTATTGTAATAACTCAACTCGCAAATGCAGTTAGTCCTGACACCTTAAGAAATGCTAATGGTGCCCTTTGCAGAGGGAAAAGCCACGGATGGTGTCAGTGTCACGGCATAACATTACACAATGACTGCTTTATGACACTAGAAACATTTCATAAACACACATTTGGAAGTATTGTTGGCGTTTAACAGGATAAAAAAACGATTATTTCTGACACTTACGTTAACATTTCTTGCTGTGTATGGACCGTAAATGCAGAACAACAGCATTTTCTTCCCCTCATATCAATATTTACACGAGCTTTCATCCCCCCTGACAGGTATCAGAGCACTAAATATTATATTAACTGTATCTGATGCAACGATAATGTGTGTATTTGTTGTTTGAGCGTCGCAGATCCACAAAGCAAATGTCAGCTTAGATTCTCTGCTTTCATCCCGGATGTTTCTTTAACTCTCCGAGGGTTAAAGAAAAAAACAGTCCGTTATAAATGTCATCAATTTATGCCCGTTATTACAGGAGCAAGCGATGTCATTTGCTCCTTTTTGTTGCTGTCTTGTCTGCTCACAGTGTATGATGTGATCCACGTTAACCAAAGGAAACTATGCTAAGCTAAAATGCTACGTCTAAATAGGGGATTCTCTCCAACGACGACAAAGCCAAACGTATTCCACCCCTGTGGCCCTCAGATGGGAAAGCGTATGGATGAGAAATAGCAACGAATACCCATTAATTGGCTGTTTGTTGCCACACACGGTTCACGAAATGTCGAAACCCATCTGTGCCGGTGAATGTGGAGCAGCTGCTGCAAAACTGGAAACTCCGGAAACGCATTTTCATTTGTTTTATTCTCCGTCTAAATCCCCGGGTTTGTCACATTGCTCATTTCATTTTGTGCTGAGAGTCTCATTGGCTTTAATAACGCAATAATACACATGTGAGAGAGGAGACATGCGCTGCCTCTCGCTGGAATATTTGTGATCATAGAAATTACGTTTAATATTGGCATTAAAATCACTGCGAATGATAGAAAGTGATATTTGTTGGACAGCGTTGAATGTGAGCTAAAGTCCACACACACACACACACACACACACACACACACACACACACACACACACACACACACACACACACACACACACACACACACACACACACACACACACCTCGTCTTACTGTAACTTGTATGCCCTGCTCTCCTCCCGCCTCGGCTGTCAAGGCCAATAAAACTAAGTTACAGCTGTGTTTCCCCGCAGCTCAGCTCAGCTCCTCCCTCCTCTAACTTCATCATTTAAATGTGCATTTTGAAGAACAAGCGCTTCTCTCATCTTGAAAGGATGTTGATGACTGGAGCGTAAAAATCTCCATACATTTCCATGAGCGCTATCCGAGTGATCTGTGAGGAAATAGCCGGCAGGTTTATGAAAGTAGAAATTGAATTTTTTTATTAGGAGTGGTGCAGCGAATGAGATATGAAGCCATGAATGAAATATTTTATATATACCATATTGATGCAGTTGCTATTGTCGAGGGCTGAGGGACATTTGTGTTTTTGTATGAAATGGAATTTGTGGAGGTCCTTACTATAAAGCTTTATGGATCAACATAAAACAAAGCTCACTGTTGAGGGCAGAGCCATTACACTTCAAAGCTTTGGTGGAGCTCACACTGGCAGGTCATGTAGAATGAAACTTCCTGAATGAGAGGAAGCATTTGTGTTATTATTACCTCCATAACAAAAGAGTATGTTTTCCGCTCCGTCTGTGTCGGCCAGATGGGTTACTGACAGAACTACAGGCTATTCTTTTATTAAACGTGGCCAAAGGGCGAACACACTAGGATCAAACTATCTATGTGTTGAGAACTACACTTCTTCACAGTGTTGTTTCCATATTACTGCCTGAAGCTCGTAAAAAATGACTTCCAAACTCGGGGAAAAGGACAATCCGTTATTTCATGTGAGGATAGATTCACCTAAATTAGAAAGTCACTTATCTTTAAAGATATTAATCCATGCATTTGGTTCATTTTGAGATTTCTGTTTGTGCTGGCATCCTAGTGAAGTGTTCGTAGGTGAATGCAATTTGGAACTACTTCTTTACAAAAGAAATAGTCCCTCAAATGTGAAGTGAAGCAGCACTTGAATGTTGGAAGCTTTCATCCCCCTGACAGGCATCAGAGCACTAACTGTTATATTAACTGTATCTGATGCAACAATAATGAGTGTGTTTGTTGTTTGAGCGGCGACAATTGAATGTTTGTCTGAGAAACATACATTTTGAATTTGCAAGTTAAACAATTTGTCCTTTTTTACGATATGATACGATAAGATACTAAGTAATGCATCACATTAGCTCTGCTTGCAACATCAACAAGGACAAATACCAAGAGACTGGGAACAGACATGTACTGAAGACAACATGCAGGAGACACATCCACTAAAGCCCATTCACACCCATTGCTCACAGCTTTCTCCTCCAGTGGAGGGACCTATTCAGTGGTAAGATATCTAACACACTATTGACCCGGGATTTCACTTAAGGTGCCGTGGATCCGATGCAACACTCAAAACATTAAAGAATAAAACAAAGAGGAATCAATAAAACATAAGAGATGGATTGCCTTGCAACAAAGCAGTCTATAGCGTCCCTAGAGTCTAAGGAAGCTCAGAGCTTATATGCACCTCAAAGTGCATGCGTAGTTGACCTCTGACCTCACACAATATTGTATTGCATTTGCTGTCCCCTCGGTCTTTAAATAATCCCAGGTTCCACGACACTTTTCTCTGCTGATACCTTAAATGCAGATGTAGATAACTGTTGGCCACAGACATAAGGCGCGTTCACACCGCAGTACTTTTCCCACTTTAGTTCATCAGAACTCTTTAGTTCTGATGAACTAAGTACCGATCGCGTTCACACCGGAATAAGTTCCCTGGGGGAGGATTAGGCAAATGAAGCCGCTGACGTCACTTCTTCTTCTTCTGCTTTGGGTTTACTGGCAGGCCGCAAACAACTTCACGGCGTATACTGCCACCAGAAGTCCCCGGCCGGAAGTCCTCGGAGTTAGGGACTGGCTTCAGTAGAAATCTCCAGAACGCCGACACCTCCTCATCTCCACCGCTCCCATGTTTTCCTTTGTGTTGCCATAAGTTAGTCTCTCTGCGTTTCTGCGCTGGGCTAATGCTAATCATGCTAATGCAAGGATAATAAAATGGCGGCTTCACAAAACTTTTTGGGAGTTTGACGGGGCGTGGGTTGCAATCCGCCCAGCCAATCAGACATAGGAACCTTTTTCTCCCACGGAAGTCCCTGCTCTCTAGCAGGGGGTAAAAAGGTTCTCATGAACTCATTTTAGTTCCGGCTCTTTTTGGTGTGAACGCGACATTCCTGAACTATATCGGAACTAAAGTGGGAAAAGTACTGCGGTGTGAACGCGGCTATTGCAGTCTACTGAAAATAAAAGCATGGACAAGTTTTTCTAAATCCTGTTGCGACATTAGTTTTTGAATCCTTGATATATTCTTCAGGTGGTAGTAAGCAAACCTAATAACTGTTGTAATGTGACTGTTAAAATTCAGGTCTGAGTCCATCACTACAAGCAATAATGAACCAGTACTTTTCATCGTTGCAGGGATAGTGTGTATTTTTGGAGAGAACGAGATGTTAAACAAATGTGCTTTGAGTCAAATGGGCAATTTTTCTTGACTTATGAGCCTTTGGACCAATGGCTTTGAACCTTTGCAACAGGGTCATATCTGAAAGTGACTGTCAGATGTCAGAGATTGTCCCAAGACAAACATTTGACGGCAGAATTTTTAGTGTCTACCAACCGTCAATCAGCCACATTCGCTTTGATTGGAGGGGCTCAGACGCCGGCGGTGGAAACTGTTGTTGTAGTGAGAGGCTCCAAGATGGAAATGGGTGTAACCAAATGTGAAAAAGGGTGTTGCTGAGAAAGAGGTGACATATCTCAGTCACTTCTCCCAAGGATAGTAGGATCCGTCAATACGTCTGAAAGAGTATTCGTTTCAAAGAGACCATGGAAAACTTTAAATCTCATTTCACCACCAGATATATGATGGTGATGTTGTGGGAAGGAACACAGATGACCCATTTAATAATGTTAGAATACTCTTCTCCTCAGTTTTGACCCATAAAATAGTAAACCCTTCACAATTCACAATGCTCTCCACCTCATGAGCTAAAGGGCCTCTCATCTGGTTTTTGCTTTCCTGATGAGATGCCTGATGATGAGGGTTTCCGTTGAAAGAGCTGTTGAATTTCTCCCTCGTGTGTTAGCAGCTTACCCCCGGGGCGACCTCCCACTCTGAACAATGTTGACACGTTATGAGCTCGCTGTGTAACTCTCCCACTTCCTTTGATTCCCTGTTAGAGCAAGTGTGTGTGCACGTATGAAAACACACCCCCATTTGACGTATTCAACTCTTATTCTCTTATGACTGCTCCCTTTCACGGACATCCCCTCAATTAGTGTCCTCTGCCTTTTTGACTCCTTCAGTAAGTTGGCTGACAGCCTCCTTAAAATGAGCAATTATCACTGTTTTCATTTTTAAATATCGACCGTCTTGGTCAGGATATAATTATAATTAGGATATCCTTTTCCCACTTGCCAGTAATAAGTCACATTTGATGATTTCCCATGTTTTTCCACGCCAAACGTTGATGTTCGTAGTGAAGCCATGGGTGATGGATTTCAGGCGCTTCTCAAAAACAACATGGTGCACCTTTTAATCGTGGCGGTCCACTTTACACATTAGCACAATAAATGTAATTGGGATAATTGCCGAGCGACACGTGACATCAAAGACCGAGGTGAACGACCCAAGGCATGCTATCTCCCAGCATGCATTTCTGCCTCACGTCCAGTGGCTGCAGTGGAACATTTGAAGCGTTTGCAATGAGAGGGACGCATGCCAAACTTCATCACTGTGCACATTTGTCCATGTGCTGTTTTCATGTCACGTTGGGGGTCATAGAGCTTGAGTATGTGACTTTTTGTATCCATAATGTGTGCCGGAGACGCTGCTTTAATGGTTTTAGAAGCCAGATTCTCATGTGTCACGTTCTCCGAGCCCTCATCACGTTGAAGACGAGGTTAAACCACTCGTTGAGTTCCAGTTTCTGAATAATGCTGTTCTTTGTAAACGGGTACAATGCACAGTACCATTAACACAGCATGTGGGCGGGAAAATTGTCACACCCTGCATGAGCGTCCAAAGTTGGTCTGTGACATTTTGTGAGTGTCAAGGCACAATGAGTGGGATTTTCCTTAAAATAAAAACGATTTATACAAAAATAATCCCTCTCAACCATCACTGTCTGAATCTGCGGAGACACTTCAGATTGTTTTATAACTTTCCTTTTCATTTTGGGCCACAAACTCTTATAAAACATAGGGAACAGGTAGAAGGCATGCAAAAGGCCACAAAATGAGAGTAATCCACCAAAAAAAGCTTACAACCCACAACTAACAAATGTCATCGTTGTGCACAGTGCAGACCAGAGCCAAAGCTTTTTAAAGAATAATATAATAATACATTATGTATTAATGCATCCTAAAAGAGTATTGTGAAATTAGCATAACTTGTACATTTAAATGCCAGTAAATAAACTCCCAAATGGACCAATCCGCGGAGCCCCTCACTCACCAGGACCCCTTGGCTAACTAACAGGGAGTCCCCATTGACTTGCATAGAGCTCCCTGAACGCTGGTAATAGACGAGTTGGGATGGTGGAGAAATGCTCTCCGCAGACCCATTCTCACAGCGTTACAAACCTTTTTCTTACTCAATATCAAGCCACACTTATTGTTTTTACTTCGGCTGTGAGTGTTTGTGTGCTCAGGATGAGTTTAGCTGTGTCTCGCTGTATCGCAGCCCCGGAACCCTGTCCGCTCCTCACAGCAGCGAGCCTCGCAACGTGTTTTGTATTGTTTTACGTCATGCAGGAG
>NW_011357346.1:0-52500 GCF_000735185.1 Notothenia coriiceps
CAGTTCAGATCTCATCTTATGCAACACATCTAAAGGATAAAAAAGTACATTTACACAGCAGATGGGCGAAGACGTGCACTCTCACTCTAACATGGAGTTTATCCGAAGATATGACAGAGCGAGCCTCACAACACATCAGGCTAAACGGAGGTGTTAGTTGAGCCTGCTATCAGCCACAAATGTTCCAAAGCTTTTAATTTTAAAGGTATGAAACGCTTCCCAAAGCTTTTTTGCCTGAAGGATGGAGCTCTCAGGATAAGGGTTCCCACAGGGAGCTTCTATATCTGTTATCTCACACATAGCACAACACACACACATGTTCAAACGCATGCTGATATTGATGCACGCACACACCTCACTTATCTTTGCACGGAACATCTGCTAAACTATACTCTTCACCTCTCCACCTTCTGTTGATCCTCCATTAAGGCTGTACAACTTTCCCCAGAACAGATGTCAGGCGCGCATCACACAGATTGATGTTTTTAATAAAACGCAAAAAGGAGTAAAAGGAGGAGGAGGAGGAGGAGGAGGAGGGGACAGTCTCATGGAGGAGAAACCTGGAGGTAGGTGTGTGTGTACATGTGTGTTTGTGTCTTACTTGGCAGGCCTTTTCACAAGTTTTCTCCTCTACTGATGTGGTTGGCGAGAAACTTTTTTTAAAAGCGCATTTGAAGAATCTCAGATGTTACAAGACGAAACACCCACGTGTGTGTGTTTGTGTGTGTGTGTGTGTGTGTGTGTGTGTGTGTGTGTGTGTGTGTGTGTGTGTGTGTGTGTGTGTGTGTGTGTGTGTGTGTGTGTGTGTTGCTGTATTGTATAGAAATGATCGTGTCAGTGTGTGTGCCTATGTGGGTGTTATTGCCGAGGATAGTGCGGCACAGAGCACAGCTTAATATCTATGTTTGACATAGAGGCCCATTAATAAGGGTCTGATCGGAGCCCGGTGACAGGACTGCTGACAGAGGAGGATCATGGGGAAGAATCATGCCCTGCTGAGGGAGCCTGGGCTGCAGGTACACCCATTCTGCCTTCCCCAGGTGTCATTACGGATGCTGGGGAAGGAGCGAATGAGGGAGGGCCGCTAGTGACATCTACATTAATCACCCCTCCACACATCAGCACACCGCCTCCCCCCACCTTCAGCTCCTAATCATCCCCACACAGAAACCCAAACCCAGTAAGGGGATACTCAGCCATGAAAGATATCCAGCTAAGAGCTCCCCAAATACCACTCTGATCTGATCATGAGTGATGTTGCTACCTGAATCTCTGACCTGCCGCACAATTAAAAACACTTTCCTCTTTCTCCCCTAGACACACACACACACACACACACACACACACACACACACACACACACACACACACACACACAGACAAATGTGTGTGTGTTCTCTGCTGAAACGACACATTCTGTCACTGTCTGCGTTTGATTCATAGTTTGCATTTGATTTGCACCTTAGTTAAAAGCAATTACAATCCAGGAAATGTCTGCTGGAATGTTTCCTTCAATTCCCCAGATTGGGCCACTGAACACACTCGTGATTGTTTCCAAGATATCGCACTCGCCATTTGGGGACCCCCTATTGATATTCAGCTGTGCCTTAAACTAGCCAAAGACAACGACAATGCAGCACTTCATGTTCACAAGGCTTCACAATCAACACAGCCTTTTTGATTTACAGGACACATCAATAGGATAGTGTTATCAACGGGTGCAGCACTTCATATTTTGAACTGATCACATCAATCCTTCTTTAACTGCTTGAAATGGCTTCCGTATAGCACGCTGATATATTAATAGAAGAAATAATTTGACAAGTCTTTGGGAGTCAACTTGACTGGTTAAAGTCGTGTCACTGGAGAAGTGGACAAGGATATATGTGCGTCAGGGATGACAACCCTCCTAATGAACTGCTCCACCCAGGAACCATCAATGAGCAGATGTTCTGAGGACAATAATGGGAAATCATCTGATTGATTATTAGTTTTGATTTGGTTAAAAACACATGATTGCACAAAAACGTGACAGTAAATGTGGCATGATTGGTTTAGGTTAAAACAAATGATCCATTTCAGCATCTGGTGGAAAACTCAAATTGTCTTTGAGGGGATGAAAAAAAAAGTGGGCAAGGAGTATAATTGCATGCAGGACCGCGTTTTTCATGTCACATTTTTTATATCTTTGGTTTCATCTGTGTTGTTGATGCAGCCATTCCAAACCACAGCTCCTCCTAGGTTTTACTCTCAGTGACTTGACTTCACACTTATGTGTGTGTGGTTACAACTCATTTGCATGCTCTCAGTTTTTTTAAATAAAAAACTGAGTCAACCCAGAAAAGCCTGTAATCTTATTCATGTCACCATAATGAAAATAAACCTATGAGGTTCTTTCTCCAGTGTAATGAAGCATAAGCTCATACTATAGTATCCACGAGCATTATCAGTACATGGCTTAGCCCCATGATCTCATTTATATGTACCATGCCTTGCCCTGAGTAAACACAGCCTCCAGTTAATACAAATAAATCCACTTTCAGTTGATATTTAGAAACCAGGGGAATATCAATGCCTCTGTTCCAGATACGGTGATTGAAGGTGGGGAATAAAAAGGCAGTGCTTCAGGGAGAATTACACTCTACTTACTTTTCCATCAATGAAGCCAAACACACCTTTGTTTATGTTTGAAGCATGCTTTTCTTCTTAGTGAATTATCTTTCTCTATTTCCCTTCTTTTCTCTCTCTTTCATTTTGTCAAACCGTCAGCAACACTGATGACACAATAAATTCTGGTTTGGCACTCTGTGTGTGTGTGCAAATGTGTGATTGTGTGTGTGGCTGCATGCATCTGTTAGAATCTAGGACACTGGAGGCCCTGAGAAGACAGCATTTGCATGCAGCTCACAAACATATTAAAATATGAAGACAAATCACTGTGTCTGGCCGGCTGACAAGCGCTGCCTGCAATGGGAACAAGCTAGTAAACTTCCAACATGTTTCAGCTCCCAGTAAGGCTTTTATAGGGCAAGCCCGAACATGCAGCTTGACAAACAAACGGAAGGAAAAAAACACATGAGCAGTCAAAGCTATTATTAAAGGCAATAGAAGTGGTTCCCTTTGCTGAAGCCATCCTGTCATGGTGTTAGGCTCTGTAGTTTGTATTGGGAGAGTATGGTTTTCACAGACACCTTCAGGGAACATACTGTGAGCTTTGTTCTGCTGACTTTGATGTAAATCATAAAGTGTTCTGAACCTTTAAGGTTGTGCTCCTGCTGGTGTCGTGTCTGCTCAGGTAAAAACAAAAATACCAACTTTTAAGATTGATCTCACACATCTTTAGATGTTAATTTGAGGTCTCATACAGCTTGTTTTGTATTCTCTAAGTCAGTTAGACAAAATACAAATAAAACATGGATTTGCTGTGTAGTGTAAAGTGGGGAAAAGTGAAAAGCAGCCTACATATTTCATTTTGTTAAATACCCCTTGAAGTGCTCTTGTTAATTAACATGTTTTATAATAAATTACCAGTAATTTCATTTGAGCTTTTCTGATGTGGTATTTATTAATCAATAAATGCAATTTATTAAATATGCTTAATCGTACCTTCTTAAAATCGACTAGGGCTACATGTATAGTACATGTCGCTCTTCTTTTAAAACCCACATGAAAGGGCTGTATTAAAACGCCCGGTGCCAAGAGGATTGCTATAACTGTCACCAGTAGGGGGAGCTCATAGCTCACTGTGTACATAACGAGTGAGAAAACATGAAACGGGTTGCTGGGCAGTAATGCAGACCACATACATGACCCCCCCTCTATATCTCTGAACCTCAACTTATCTGTGACTGCTGTGCCAAATCATATTACCTAATTTTGTCCATAATTACAAAGGGGATTGTAGGGGTGATCTGTCTTTGTATGCACACTCTGCCCTGAAAAAGACTCATGTATGCAGAGAGGCCGCCTCTCCTCATCTTCATGCAGGGTCTGCTCAATCACTCATTGATTTCTGACAGAGATCATATTTACAATTCTGCTTCAATATCTCAATACATTAACATCCATGTACCATTCAGCATCTTCTATCTCGCATCATTAAAATGCCTATACTGATAGGGAGTCTATTGATTTTAGCTCACCATATTCTGAAATATATTTTGTAATCATACTTTTGACATTATTTCCTTTTCAAAACGACTTTTTTTGCTATTAAAAGCTTATCTTGTGTTGTCACATTTGCTACCTGTTGGCTTTGATTTTGCACAATTTCCCCAGTTTATATTGGTGGTTAAACTTACTGTATATTTCCCACATGAATAGTCATCAGTATATTTTTCACATAATGTGATAAATAATGACTTTGAAGTATTTGAAGTTATAAGTCAAGTCATAACATGTTAGTTTATGTGGGTTTATCCTCCTCTTCAAAACCTCTCTGATTAAAATTAAAATGTTACCAGTAGAACAAGGGTTAACAGTCTAGTCTTAATTTCCTCACAAGGCACATTTTTACTGAGATTTGTACTGAGATCCTAGCTCTCTTGGACTTTTCTCTCCATCCTGCTCTCTTCCTCCCCGCTGCTGTGTTCCTGGACTGTTGTTGAGCTGCGGGCTGTGTCGGTGCGCTCCTAGCGGCAGAGCAGTTTAAATCAAAAAGCAGAGAGAGAAAGAAGGAGGATGTTGGACTGACTTGTAGTGCGACTGTACTCTTACATCGCTTTTATACCAGGCTTAGCACATGGGTCTTTTGGGAGCTGGTTCCCGTTGTAATAAAACAACTTTTAGGGAATGCATGAGAGCTGAAGGCTGGTTCCCAGTCAGAGTCTCAGCCGAGCCATGTGTTGAACTGTGGAGACACCGCTGAACATTTGAAAGGTGCCAGAGACGCTTCCAGAGGAACCGAAGACCTGCGAGGAAGAGCCCAGACTGCGTTTGTTTTCAAGTGTGGACATACTGTAGATTAAGTCTCTCCTCTCACAGCCTGTGTGGGCTTCCGTTTGTGTAGTAGCTCATCTTGGAGAAATAGCAGATATCACGGATGAACTCGCGGGGCAAGTAGGGACCTTACTCCGAGAGTTTGGTCTGAAGGTTTGCTGGATATGAACACCCCGAGCAGCTCCGGGTGACATGCTTTGAAATGGAGCCTCTCAATTTGTGGACAATGAAACTGGCTTTTGTCAGTAACTAGGACCTTTACATAACTCCCACAAACACGGAGTCGACTTGCCTGTCATTTTGGAGAAAAAAAAATTGCAGCGGAATCGAGGATCTGTGCGCCCGCCGTGGATGGTTAATATGCTAATATGGGTCCGCTAGCGTTAATCCTTGTTGGCGGATTACTATATTTTCAAGTTGATGGTAAGTTGCCTTATGTTTTTATATAAAACTACTTCTTACGGGTGTTTTAATATTTAGTGGTTTGGGCAGACCTTCACAGACACTGCCATTCTTCTCTTTACCTCGTTTCGATTTATAATCAATGTTGTTTTGTATTTTATTGGACTTATAGTATGAAGGGGGAAAATATACGTCATTAAATCACTTAACTTTTATTATTACACTTTTAACTCGGAAAATGCATTGAATTACTGCTTACCTGTTGTTAAATCGGCTTACCTTAGTGAGTTGTGATTTAATTAATACTTCATAACATGCTTTTTTCAAGTAATTAACTTAGATTAATACATGAACAAGCAGCATAATTCAACATATAACTCTTTAACTTAATGC
Organism: Notothenia coriiceps; assembly: GCF_000735185.1. Classification (NCBI taxonomy): domain Eukaryota; kingdom Metazoa; phylum Chordata; class Actinopteri; order Perciformes; family Nototheniidae; genus Notothenia; species Notothenia coriiceps. Next base: position 5,734 of record NW_011357346.1, read on the forward strand.
AGATAATGCTCGGCTCTCAAGAGGTTAATATTTGGGCAAGCATTAGCTGATTTTTTTGTGCAACAGATAGAAGAAGCAACAGCAGTGCATTCTAAGAAGTAAATAATTGAATAATGTGTATATATATGGGTTTCCAGTGTGTTTTTCTCTCTTCTTTATGAATGATTCTCATATTATGTTACAGTGGCTGCTGATTGATTATCTATAATGGAGAAGTGGAGAAAATGTTGTTAAATAATTAGATTTTTGATTATGGCAAACTATTCAAAAATGCCATCCTTTATTTAGCTGATACACAATCGAAAGTATTCTAATTCAACATCAATTAATGCAAACCTGTAGATGGGAGGTTTACTGGGTTGGACATGTTTGGCAAAATATATCCCCCTGCCTCTGCCCTGTAGCACATGGTTCTGCTGTGGTCATTTCCCTTTAGGATTTAACTGCAGAGGTTGAGCATTTAATTGAAAACCGGTTTAAATCCACCTGGGCTAGTGCCCCAGTTTATTATTCCCATTTGTTTGATTAAACTTGAATAATAATGCAAATTAGATTGATACTGTTTAATTTCTTCAGCCAAAAGCTTTAGCCATCTTCTTCCTATCAGCCGCAGAGTCAGCATATTTTCTTTTTACGATTTCATGAGGTTTCTTAGGTTTCACTGGCCTACAAGAGCACTGGTTTAATGGAGGAATTAAAACAGCCTGGACTGCAGAGTTAATGTGATGACTCACATCAATCATCAAAATAGGACGGCTGAGGTGACGGAAATGGCAATTGGGATTGGTCCAACCTGTGACTGGTGGAATGATGGCGGGCATTAAGATGTATTGCTTTTAAATGCATAAACCTGAAGTCTGATTGAATTTTAGTGCTTCTAGAATTGGACACACCTTTTCGAGGTTGTCTCACACGCACACAAAGGGCTTGTGATCATAGAATGAGGAAATCATAATCCTGACAAAACACATAGCCTACTGGAACCTTATATCAGCACTATGTTGTGAGTGATGATTCACACATGTTTGCTTTGTATTGTTTGTACTACTTAGCAGTATGCAAAGCCGAGTTTTTGTTGTCAGTGAGTGCAAGGGCCCATTTTTCTTTTCTTTCACCTGTCAACTCCCGCTTTTGTTTTTTACAGCTGCAAATTTTGCTTCTCCTGCCGTGTGAAGGTAGCAAATCAAGCCCTCTTTCTGCTAGGATTTAAACCTTTCTTTTCTTTCTCGTTACCTTTTTTTTGGTGTCTCTGTTGAGCCAAACCCACTGGTTGCTAGGCAATGGTTGATGGCATTGCTAGCTGTCCAGAGGGAGAGGGTGCACATCTCCCTGGGAGTAGTGGATCTTCCCAATCATTTGCCTGTCACCCTCCTCCCCCCTCTTCCTTGCTGCCCCTCTCCCCCCCAGCAGAACTCACCCATCACCCAGCCCTTTTCAGAGGTAATCTGAGGGTCCTTGGAGAGGGAGGAGCTTCCTCTAAGAGTCCACTTAGGCAGACAAAAAGGTCTGGAGTTGTATTCACTGGGCAGCATAGCCAACAAAGCCAAGCCTTGTGAATGGCGTCAGGCACTGTTTAGTGTGCTGTGATTAATACTGCTAGTGTGTAGGAAATCAGGGAAAAGGTGAGATGGAGAGAGAATAGAGGGAGTGTTTGTTGGGAGTTGTTGCAGGGCTGGAAGAGATTGTGCATCTTAAAACAGGGTAACACTTTAAGAATCAGATTGATTGCAGTAGAATATTTTTTCCAGGAATACATCAGTCAGCAGCTGCCTGGTTATCTCTTAAACTCCAGCATGCTGCTTTTGAAGCTGGATTAGAACATGCTTTGCATAGTGGACACACACTCCTGACCTTATTGCTATTCTGAGACCTCCTGCATGCTTGTGTCTGATGTAGGAGCCGGTGACATCACATCCATCCCGGCTGACATACTGAGAGGTGCTGAAATATGGTCTTAAATCTGTCTAAGAGGCTATGGAGAAGACTACTTGGGGTCTTTGGTGGCCTAGACAGTGCGCAGCTCTCTCTCTCTGCCAGCAGGGCTGTGGTTTCAGTAATGCTGAGTCAAGAGAAACTCAAACCAAGAGAGTGGTTGTGTATGTGTTCAGGACAGAAGAAGAAGAGGGAGAGTCTGACTGAGTGTAATCAAATACAAAATTGAGAGAAGAGTTGTTGAACAGCATAATCTTTTAAAGGGAAATGGCGAGAATGGAGCTTTATAACAAAAGCGCACTGAAGACTAACAGCTCTGTTGATGGTCATGATTGAATGAGGTTTAAAGTACTGCCCTATAATGGTAAGTGATCCCAGATTAAAACAGTCTAGGTGAATGATGAGGCGGGCTGAGGTCATTGTGTAAGAGCCACCGCAATGTCTCGCCCCAAATGTGATTGTTCTGCTCAAGTTGGCAGCGTTTAGGCAGCGTTATTGTAATTGCAGATCATTTGCTGGAATAGGAGTAGTGTAATGATGAACCTTCATGTGAGATCTACAGGAAGCTCCCCTCTACTGTCTCCTGCGGTCTCATCACTGTCGAGCAAAGCACTTTCCACTGCATCATGGTGAATTGCTGTTTGTTCTTTGATTAATGTCAAATATGAGTGGAGAATAAAGACAAAGGTGGTGATATTAAGAGTAAGTGAATGACCAGTGAACAAAGAATGAGATGAACACGTGTGTGTGTCTGTGTGTCGTGTGTGTGTGTGTGTGTGTGTGTGTGTGTGTGTGTGTGTGTGTGTGTGTGTGTGTGTGTGTGTGTGTGTGTGTGTGTGTGTGTGTGTGTGTGTGTGTGTGTGTGTTTTAAGTGATAAGTGATACGTGTTACTTGACTAGTGACTAGGGCCTTTCAACTCCTAGGATATTTTAACAGCCAGGTCTGGCTACCTTTTGGATCACCTTTCAGCAGCCATCCCTCTACACGTTTAGGTTTGAAGGGGATATACTTTGAGCTATGCATACTTCTTTTAAGTCCAAAGTACTGCTCTGTGATCACTGAAAAATAAAAGGATTCACAGCTGTTCCTTGGATCACGCTGGTTAATGTCTTTAAAATTTCATAGTGCTGAAGCGAGAGAGAAAATGTCAGTGTCAGACTTTGCACATGGCTGATTCTGCTGTAAGATCAGCGAATGCAGCGGAGGTAATACCACTTTTCCCTGTTTTACCTCCTATTTATTAAGCCTCAGCCAAGCATACCCGTGGCATTTACAGAGTAGGAAACGTGCTAATGCTTTGATGCTTTTGCCTAAAGAAACCAAAAGTGGGTGAGAGATCAAAACACAGGTGGAGGTGTAAGCTGTACAGTAAATTGTTAGTATACTTTCCACATCCGATTTATATTTCCAAACTTACCCAGACCCATCTTCTTTACTCTTTCTCACACACACACACACACACACACACACACACACACACACACACACACACAAACACTACCCGTCCTCGGGGCTGTCCATAAGGGTGGAATTCAAACAGTGAGGGGGTTGTTGTACACCTGTGATGGCAATATAGTGGGAGCGTGTGTGCAGGTAGGGGAGGGATGGGGGAGGAGTGATATGATGAATTGAGCATGCTGACTATGAAGACTTCACCTGTCTCACACACCTGCACATACAGGATCACACCTGTGCTTACCCCTCTGGGCCCCAAGACCCAGATATAATCCCTGCTCTGCCTCTGTTTCCCAAACAACCGATTAAGGCCGGCCAACAGACTGAAACAGACGAGGATCTAATTACCGCTATAATCCCTGATGATAAGAAGATAGTGAATGAACCTTTATTGATCTATTGCAAATACCCTGCCAGCCGTTACGATACAAACTGTGTGTGTGTAGGACAGATTACTCAGTTGCAGCGTGGATGTGACCAGCATTATTATCTCCCCAAAACTCGATTATCTTAAGAGCATGCCAAAATGCAGACCGGAAGTCAGTTCACTAAATTCCTGTGATGCCTTTGACTGGCTGGAAGACACAACATGTGTTTTCTTATCAGTGTTTTTATGTTGCATGCTGCACTTTAAACGGAGTGTTTGAGGAAGCGTCTAATTACTCTGTATCCCGTTGCCCTCACTCTGTCCTGTGATCGGCTGTATCGCAGCAACCTCCAGGTAGAAGGGAGGGATGTCAACGTTGAATGAATCCGAGAAGTACATGCAACTAACTAACTATACATACACAAACTGTTAACACACAGAAGCACACAAATGCATACTGGCAGCCATGAAGGCACTGTGATTGCATTGAGCATTTATTTAGCAAAAGGAACAAATAAAAGCAACTAAATAGATGCACATTAATTGAATACACACTGTATTTACTCACTGTTTATCTTATATTTCTAGTTTTATCAAACATCTTGTTTTTCTTCCCTTGGTTTTCAGTCAGTAGCATACCTGCTTGTTTCCATTGTCGAGAGTTTTTGTGACAGTTGTACCTGAGCGGAGTGTCTTAAAGATGAGGTCAGGCCTGGTGATAAAAATGCATGAGCTGTCTCTCAGTGTGAGATGTGCGAAGATGGACAGCCAGAGCATGACACTCGAGTACACATCCGTCACACACAGCAGTTGTCCAGTGCAGCTGTAATGCCGCTCAGGGAGGTGGAGCCAGAGAATAAGTGTCTCGTTCCACTATTACCATCCCTGTCTTGGTCTATATGGATCACCCAGCCATGACAGCTCGTACCTTTTCTTCCCAGTCCCACCTGGGGATCTAAAACCGAAGATGTGAAAAACGTCCAAACTATACACCATCACTTGCCAAGCCATTGTTTCAGTGTGGAAACTACAGTAACCTGGAGGTCTTTTATCATTTCTACACACTGTATGATGCTTACATTTCCTATGGGCTATGTCAATATTCTAGACTTTTGCAAAAACCCATATTATTAGTTTTGTTACTAAGACAGAGTTTTCCCTGGCAATGTTTAAACAAAAAACCTGCAATCACTTTGTCTTTGTGCCCATAGATACTGGAATACTTTAAATCATGTTTACGGTTGAGCTTCAAAAAATGATCAAGCTTCCTGATTTACAGGCATTAACATTTTCAAGAAGGTTGCATTAATACGTACATACTGGTTTGTAAGTAATAAGGCCTGCACTGTATGTCAGTGCTGTGGGAATCTTTTCTTGTTGCCTCCACGCTGCAGCTGCAGCATGGCACCATACTGCTTTGTAACGCGAGCCGCCATGACCAGGGGTGAGTTGATTTACTGTATATAATGGCTCCTGTTGAGACTAGCTTTGTGGTTGAAGACTCAGTGTGGAACGTGGCACGGGCCAAGTGTCACAACCATTGCGGCGGGTAGGAAGAAAGCCTTAATCACATCCTTGAACGTTTGAACTCTCCAGTTCCACTTCCAGGATGGTGATGATTTTTTTCTGCAGGGCTGCTCTCAGGCATTTGTCATTTAGAGGTCCGGTAACACCCAGCCAGTGGTAGAATTATGAAACTGGGTGTGGGAATGTGTTTGTGAGCACCATTTATAACCATCAAAGCCCATTGTTTTTTTGTGTTAGCATGGATTTATGAGCATGAGTAAATTGAATGAGTCCTTCATCCACTTACTGCGCTTGCTCTTGACCCTATCACCCTAAGCCAGACCAGATGAAGTGCCCCATGGAATAAACATTTAATAAATCTCATCTTGACTTGGAATGCTGCACCTTAAAAAAATACAGAGCTATAAGGACCATTTCATTACCCCGCTCTGCTCTCTGAGTCCATCACTGGAGGGTGTGTGGTTACAACTCCTTTTTCTTATGTCCCCACAATGTGGGTCTGAAGAGCACTGCAGTGGCTGGAGGTGCCTGACTGCCCGCATTGACATGCAGGGACACTGCAATGTGTCCACTACAGGTCGGCACCCGCAACACAACTCCAATTATCCACTCATCTCTCAACACAGTGTATCATGGATACCTGAAGGCCTTCTCCTCCACCCGCCCCTCCCTGTCTATTTCATTTATAAAGCAATAAAGCACATATTTATTTTGCCCCATTCAATCTACTGGGGCAGCTCAGCAATGCAGGTAAAGAGATTACAATGCTTGAGGGAGAATCAATTGATGCCATTCATTTCATTGCACTTACCTCAGTAGGAACTGTTTAGAGTAGCATGGCTTGAAAGGAGGGAATTTATGTGAAATTCTGCGCCCAGCTGGGTCTACATTCACATGCACACACCGCACACACACATATCTTGAGATCCTTGCCGCTTGCTTTTCTGATTTTTTTTAACACTTTTACTGAGTTGACTGAAGATAATTGTGCTCTCCAGCCATATATGTGCTAGTGATGAGCACTGCTGGACGGAGCAAGTTGACATGAACTCATGCTACTGGTGCAAAGAAGAGACTGGGAAGAAAATGGCTGCTCAGAAAGATGTGCATGAGATGAGAGATGAGAGAGGGCTGAAAAAGGCGGGGTGGTGCAGCGAGGTACATGCTTGAGTGGCCCCGGTATCGGAAATCATTTAATCTGCATCACACAGTTTAGTCTCCTTTCCATGGGCCTGACAGTCCCACAGAGCTGGTGCTACACTCCTTACACTAGGCCATGTATATAAAGCAAGCATAATCAACGTATTGCTGCTCACCATAAAGAGGTCCAAACTGTTGTTTTCATTTTCCTGCTTTAGTCTCAAGTCAGCAATCTCAGCTCTTCTGTCACAGGCCATCTGCTGAATAAAAAAGACATAATTCTTTCAGTTCTTGGCTACTGAGAGTAGAATGAAGAGTTAGAATGAGGTTAGTTTGGGAAAAAGGTGGAAACTGCTTGTGAATCAGCCCTACGCAGCAAAATAAGATATTCTGTTTCCCACAGTAATATATTTATATATTCCATCTGCATGGGGTAGAGAGGGCAAATACCAAATACACAGTTGCAGAGTCAATACGACCCCGCCACAACACTGCCCAAAATACACTCAAAGTGGAATTCTATCTGATATTTGTTAGAGGATCGCATGGATGCAGTAAGAGTTTGCACACAGCTCCTAGAATAACCCTTGTGTATGCTTCCAGAGTATAGATCTTGGCAGAAAAGAGGAGGGAGGCAGTATGGAGAGCACTGAGGTGGAACACAGCCCATCATGTGAGCTTCCTAGATAGCTATAGAACTCAAACTCCCTCACTCTCTTGCAACAGAAGACAAATCTGCTCAGCACCTGTGAACACCCTCCATTTCAATATAAGAATGTCTCTGTATATTCCAGTGGCAGTGGGTTGGACAACAGCAGGTTGTCTTAGTGACACCTCGCCGAGATGAGCTGTACGTCTGGTATTGGGGTATAGTGGAGCTCATGTGGTGTGACGCCACTGACAGCTGGCGGTAAAGAAGATGAATCTGGGGTGCAGAACGCCCTGCCTGCAAGTGTCAAGCAGCAGGCCAGTGCAGAGGCGAGGACGACCTGTAACATCATTCTATCGCCACCCCCAGTTCCCCCCTGCCGCTGTCTCACATTTCCCTTCTGATGACATGACGGATATGACTCTGTCACCCCCACAGAGAGGGTAGGATGGGGACAGGGAGCAAGTGGAGGAGACGGAGAGATATCGGCAGGGAGAGGCAGATAAAAATAGAGGGAAAGAGATGGAATGGGAGGTTGGAAAGAGACAGAAGTGGAGGGCGGGAGGATAATATATTTCAGAATGGACAGCATGGATGTAATGCATAATTCATTCCTCCTTAAGTTTTTTTCTTTTAAGTACATTTATATCTTCACTCAGTTTGCTAGGTTTAAGCCTTTGCCATTTCAGTGTCCATTTTATAGTTTTACTGCGTCTTGGCCTGGACCTTGGGTTTCATGCTTGATGTTTTATGGAGCCTCAGTGACTTGAACTTTTTGCTGTAGTCCGAGGTTGCCGTGGGTTACCTGTGATCAGTGCACATGTCTGTTGGCAGAATAACTAATATCTCTTTGGGGAGCCCTTCCTTTTATGCTCTGGACGAGACTGGTGGAGGTATTGATTTGGTTGGTGGGCTAGAATTTCTCCTGGGAGCTAATAAAAATAATTACAAAAAGATCATGGAAGGCCTGACCTTCTGTTGCACACATGAATACATATGTGACAAAGATAATAGAAAAGAGCTCTTCTATTTGTGTGGTCACATGCATGAGGGAAAAGAAGCTGTTGTAATAAGCTAAGTGGTGTTTTTATCCTGGATTTGACCAACAACTGTGACCTATTTTTTTTTTTTAACACTCCTTTTATGTTTGTATGTCTTCATATTTAATGTGAAGTGCGAAACATGATTTGGATGGTGGAAAAATACAGGGATATGTAATGCTGTAAAACCCCACATTCCTTGGATAGCTACATTGCATCTGATCGCACTGAAGCTGACATAAGTAGTCTGAAAGTAAAAAGGCAGAAAAGAATCAGGGTTCGGTTCAGTAATCCCTCTCTGATCTCATTCTCTGTCTGTGTGCTTGTTTGTTTGTTCTCTGGTTCCTGCGCTCCTCCAGGAGAGGATGACTGCACAGCAGTGGTGAAAAGTAATGGTGGTGTTATTGCAGGCAGGGGGAAACAGAGCATTTTGATTGGAGCTTGCGCCCTGAGACCCAGTGAAGTGCACTCGCCTCAGCTCAGAGAGCACTTGATTGCACAGCACCAATGATCGCATTAAAAGGGCAACAGAAAGCCCATTTACCGTAAAGAGAGTGAGAAAGAGGGCCCAATAGGAAGCTGAAAATTGACTTTCACTTCTGTTGGGAGCTCGGCCTGGTGCCAGGGCGGTGGGGATATATATATATATATATAGATATCTAGGAAGGATGATGTATATACTATATATATATATATATATTGTGTATTTATGTTTTTTTTTATTTGATCTTCTTGGGCATCATCCCTATGGTGTGGGAGCCACATGAGAGCCAGTTTAAAAAACACAAACACATGACATGGTTTTGTGCTTTTTAAGTGAAGCTTGCTCATCAACCTTTAAGGTTCAGATGTTGTCTTATCCAGTATTAAGATTGATGAGCCTCTTTAAAAACATATTTCATGGCATATGGACATGCTTTTAACCTTTTCTACCTCTACACCTGACTACGTTTACCCAGGAAGGACGCTGTCCAGTCACGTCTGGCCCTCTTTGCACCCGGTTCAGCTTTTTCTGGCAGTGAAAGGACAATTGTAGAGGCATCTGCTGTTTTCATTTCCACCGGAAAGAGTAGAGCAGATGGAGACTCAAGGTTTAAGTGATTAGAAGGCAGTAGATTGGAATACAAATTGGATTTAAAGAAATTAGACTGATATAAATCGAATGGAGTCGCCACAGTTTAGTGCTGTGCATGCGCATTGGCCTTAGTGGAAAGCCACCGCGGGGCGTGTGGATTATAAGGGAAGCAGATGCTCCAATGAGATAAGAATAAATGTGCGTTTGACACTCCATCTGAGGGAGATGGGGGTCTCTGTGTCTGTCCTTTATCTTGCCCTCCATTTATCAATGTCACAGTGTTAATTACTGCTTCATTTATTAGGTCACTTACTGCCAGAATACAAAGTTGCCCCTCTGCCCCTGTGCTGACAGGGAAACAGACTGCTTGAGCCTGTTGCCCTACCAATGCTGAAAATAATTTTGTAAAAACAGCCAGCAACAGCAGCATACTAAAGGTTTTTTTGTTACACTTCCAATAGTCTATTTTCAGATTTTCACATAATACCATTGTGATTAGATCATGCACTTGGATATCAGGATATCACTACCCCCTCCCTCCCACAAACCCCTGTCTCTGGCCCCACTTAGAGGATGACACCAGGCCTGATCACTAATCAATGACGGGGAAATGGAGGGAATTAGCCCAAATTAGGAAGAAGAGAGAACAGACCACCTCCTGTTCCGGGGTCAATATGCCACTGTTTGATGCCAGACTACTAGTGGACTAGTGCACATTTAAACAGAGTGTGTGTGTGTGTGTGTGCATGTATGTCTGTGTGCACACCCAAGAGTCTTGGAAGTGTATGTTGTGCTGATCAGTACAAAAGACCAGGGTATGGCGTGTCTCAGTTTTCCCTCGAGATTCAAGTCTAAGGGGTAGTGGAACATGTGCAAAGCCAGGAAAACAAAGAGCTGAAGCCACCACGGTGTTGCCTTCATTCTATGTTGAAATTAGCCCTCACATAAGCACAAAGGCTCATGTGGTACGCTGCTCTTATGTGCAGCAGGCATTGCCCATTACCCCACTGCACTGCCCCGGGGAAGAGCAGAGTCATCAACTCAGCTCAATCACATGCACACCTGCAACAACTAATTCTAAGACAAAGGGCCAAGCACTCTACTAAATAAAAACACTGGCTGGTTAACATTTTGCTGCCAACGGAATAAGAGTTATTGATGGGGTATTGAATGTGGTTCAAAGGAAAGAGGATAAAGGAAAGGCTGTTGGAAAAGTTTGCCTTATCCCCTATTCCCTTTACTGTGCCTTTGATTGTTTGATGCTGGATCAAACTATTTGATTGTTGCATGGTTCCCAGGGCCTCTGTGATGTAAATGTGTGTGCGTGTGTGTGTGTGTGTGTGTGTGTGTGTGTGTGTGTGTGTGTGTGTGTGTGTGTGTGTGTGTGTGTGTGTGTGTGTGTGTGTGTGTGTGTGCGTGACGCGTCGACCGAACNCTATTCTGCACCCCGTGCAACTGTGTGTTGGAGCATAAGAGAAAATCGACGGGGATGACCCACTTTGATTCATTCAAACATTCGAAAATGCTTTCTGCTGCTGCGGACAAGAAAGCCAAACAACTCACGTTCACCGAGGCATCAACCTCCAAAACCCTTTCGAGGGCTACAAGAAACGAAGTGAGTAGCCTACAAGATTGAAGCTGGTCAGATAACGAACGAGTAAATGAAAACGGAATGAGGCGGAGAAGTGTGTGTGTGTGCGTGTGTGCGTATTTGTGTGTGTGGGGTGTGTGTGTGTGTGAAAAAAAAGCCCAATTGCTTTTACAATAAATAAACATTGAATGTGTTTAATTGAATAGTAAAGGGGTTTAACGTTAGTGGCAGGTTGTGTGTGAGAGAGAATAAATAAGACAGCCCAATATTTAAAAAAATTGTTATTCTTTTTCCCCGCATATTTAGCATATTTCGCAACTTTCCGCATACTTCGCAACTTCCCGCAATTTCACCGCATAAAATCACATAAAAACCCCGCATGTTTAATCGCATAATCAAGGATTTTAGCCCGCATAATCAAGGAATTTAGCCCGCATAATAAAGGATTTCTGCCCGCGTTTTTCTGGAGGGTCTAACATACTGTACATGTACTGTAGATAAACCCAAATAACCTTCCACATTAAAGAATAATAAAAAAAAAGAAAATTAAACCAGCTCCCAATCTACATTTTATTGTTTATCAAAGTGTTCGATTCTCCAATTCTACGTACAGAACAAAAACGAAAACGGCTCTACATTACCTCACACAATTGAGCTTCTATTGACCTGACCCGACCTGAGGCACATGTTTGGGAATGACAGCAGTGTTGGCCTGACTGATGGAGTGTCGGTGAAGGAAATGGTTGTGCTGGTGGGTCAAGTGCAGTTCAAAATGGACAGTCACTATTTTACTTGATTATGTCGTGACAGATAGTGAAATGAGGTTTTATCAAAGTAGAATATTGTTCATAAAAACATTTAGAATATGGATGGATCATAGCGTGTAGAGGCAATAGAGTGCATTGAGGGCACGAGGAAAAATAAAGGAAATATACCCGAAGGGTATTACAATAAGATTGTAATGACTTGTTGCAATTTTAATTACAAGTAGTTTAAAGGATATTAAGCGGGAATGTCCTGAAGCTGATCTGCAGGATTGGAGTCTGAACCAATCAAGTGTCTGGCCTCAGGCACCAGAATGGACAGAATCAGCACAGCGCCATTATTGTTGCCATAGAGCTATTTTGTCATAGTTTGAGTGCACCCCCCCACTTTATAACTATACTGTACATCCTCTGAAATATACAGTTGTATAGGCTGTTTAATTGTAGATCAAATACTGACGTAATGATATGTATAAAGTATATCATATATGAATTTTTTGGACATTTCAACGAACATTTCTTTATATATTTTTTGTTTTTTCCAGATATAAGGCTATTATAGATTTTATGGACCTCTCCATGCTCGGTAGTTTAGAGCCTTAGGCTTTCTCTGCTTCCTTTTTTCGCCATGGCTTCAGTGGGGCTGGGGGAGCAGAAGGTGGGGTGGGCTACTGAATCCCGCAGCATTGGCTTACTGCAGTGATTAGCTTTATCAGGTCCTGACATCCGTCTAGTGATTGTTAAGCCATAGCTAATCGCACAGGAAAAAGCAGCATTTAAATCTATATCCATGCTGAACTGGGATTGTGTGTATGATATGCCCCCCCCTTACATCCCTCGTCTACTTCTCCCTCCCTCTCCCTCCCACATATTGAACACACCTTTGCTCCCTCCCGTTCACGAGTGGTTGAGCAGGACCCTGGCGAGATAATTTAATTGCGGCTCTGAATTGGATTGAACTCGGTGTGCACTGAGCAAAGCGGCACGGCTGCATGCTGGACATCAAGCTGGGCACCACTCTCTCTGTAAGAGGAGGAAAGGTGGAGTAGAGAGGAAGAGGGGGGAGAGGCCTCTGAGAGGTGCCTCTGCATTATTAATGTGGGCCAGATTGGGAGGACTTGTGCTGTTACTGGGTTTAGTCTTCCCACTTGTCTCCTTTAAGTGTTGGATGTTGAACAGATATTGCTCACAACTCGGGAGGCAAGAGCATGAGCTGCCCTCTGTTATCTAAGAGTGTGAGGATAATGTTTGGACATAGCTTGCATTTGGGAACACATTTCATTATAGGTGTTGTTCACTGTCCTGTACTTCAGAAGATAGGAAACTTGTAAACACGTTGCCTACAGGGTATCTGAACGCTCAATCTCATTCTAAATCCCATGCTCTCCAAAACTGACTGCAGGCCAGCTCCGTGGGATGAATGTAGGACGTGCACATAGGAGGAGATGTGCTCCCTTTTCTCTTTTCAGCATAAACTAGGTCAATGAGCAGGTTCATAAATCATTGTGAAGCCTGGTTCAAAATGCTAGCTGCAGCCACCGCTGCTGAATAAATTGCTAGCATTGCGGATATCTCTGTATATGTAAGGGTGACAAGGCACACCTGGGGTGAAAGGATCTCAAGGAACATGTTAATTAGCCCTATTTTTCCAGGTGGATATGCAGCATGTGTGTGTTGAGAGTGAACAAGTTGCACTTATAATCGAGTCTTGTGACTCAGACCCTCTGACATGTTTGTTATCTGTGTATTTAATGTATCTGGTCAGAGAGGGATTGCAAACGAACCAACACACATAATCTTCAGGTGTAGATTATGGTGTAGATCTGTATCTTTTCCCGCTTCCCTCAGATTGTAACCCTTAAAAATGCAAATGACACAGAAATGAAACAGATGTCTTGGGTTGGTTCTAAATGCCGCTTGGAATGGGATTGGATGACTTTTAAAAAAGGTCCTTTGATATCATCTAATGTACCACTTCTGCAATTAAGTGAATCGTTAGTGAGCATTTGGTGCTCGTACAACAAGGTAATTAGCAAGAAAATAGAGTTGGGAGAAGTGTGATTGGTGAAGAGAGGAGGAGGGTACCAAGCTGTTCCTGTTGTGTCCAGCATGAGGGGAAGCTAATAAAGGGACAGGCCAGGAGGAGCCGGCCAGGTGGGGAGTCAGGCTGAGCCGCACTGCAGAGCCTTCCACAAGCTCATCTGGACTCATTACTCCATTTCAGAGATGAGCAAATGGAATGACAGTGAGCACACAATCAACAGACACTAACACACTCTGACAAAAGTGTACACAAACACCTGCCCTCACGCCCACATAAACCCCGGTAGGCTGAGGTTTAATCTGCGCTGAACTCCTTGAGAAATAATGAAGGTTAATGAAAGAAGCAGCAACAATGCAACCATTACCAACACATTAATGACGCATGCTACAGTTAGGAAATCAAACGCAGTCTTGAATACTGAGCACACTCTCATCTTTGATTAAATATGTTTGTTTGTGTTTTATATGTTTGGCACTGTTTTGGCTCACTTTATAGAGCTGCAATATTGGAAAGATACTTAACTTGTAAATATTCCAGGAATATTACAATTTATTGCTGAAGGTCGCCGAGTTATATGCAGAAAGACTAAGTGATTTGGAAAAAAATCAAGATCCCGAAAAAGGTGAACATGTGGCCCTGCGATAAGAGAGATGGTGAGAGCAGGCGAGGGTGAGAAATACCCCCCCCCCCCCCCCGATAAACTGCGAGGGTGGAGAAATCCCTGATTAAATGTGTCAGCTCTGTGTCCGTGCAGCTGGAGTTTGCTGACCTCCGTAAAAAGGTGTTGTTATCTATTGGGATTTACTCACACAATGGCCACACAAAAACATCCACATCCACACACACACACAGTTCTCACCAGCTCTCCACAGCAGCATGTATATTGCTCTCTCACATTTATTAGCCACAGATGGCCAGAGTAAATGAGAAGTTTCCCGCCACTACTAGACTCCTGCAATGCACAGAAAGAGACTGTCCTGCAGTTATTTAAACAGGAAGATAAATCATTGAAATATGCTGCAGTCGCTACCAGCACTCTGACCTTTCACTGTCACACACACACACATACACACACACACACACACACACACACACACACGATAACTCCTGAGACTACACTTTTACTATCCTCAGCGGGCCTTGTGTCCCAGCTCTGACCTCCCCAGCTCCACCAAGGGAAAAAAGCCCATCTGTGTTACCTTCTTACTTTCAGTGGGAACAAGTATAGTGTTGAAGATGGGAAATAGAGCACACATCAACTGTGGATCTCTACAGCTGAATAATGACAGCAATAATAGAGTAGTGCAGCGAGACATGAGGACAGAGATGGAAAGTGTGGTGAGAAGGTGCATCACATAATAAGATCCAACTATGGGATGACCTTTGACCATGTTTCTCAATCCTTTATCAGTCTCTTTCTTTCCTTTTTTTTTCATTCTCTACATCTCTACTTTGACCATTGTGTCTCACCTTCGAGTGTATAAACTGGATTAAACAAGTGTGTGGCGCTCCGTCATGGATGCCATAGCCCGTCAGAAGAGGAGTGAGCCGTCAAGCACAGAATGCTGAGCCAGCCGCTTCTCACGCCCATTAGTGCCCGGCAAGATGAAGCACCCGTCGGACCGGGTTTTGTTGTGTTTCCTTTATAAACCCTACTCTCGCTCCTTCAAACTCTCCCTCTTTCTCTCTTTATAGTGACACTGTTATTGATGGCCTCTCCTCTCTGACAATGCAGGGCTATTGCTTTGTCTCTCCTGGCAGTGTTTCGCCTACACTTCTCTCCTTGCCCCACTCCAACTTCACATGTCACATCACCCAGCACTTTAAACCGTGGGTGCTCGCTCTGCAGTGACTAAAATATAAAATGTGCATTCAAATGGAGTCGCTAAATTGTACCGGCTTGGCAGAATTGTTTTAAAAAGTGAACACATTCAGACAAGCTATAAAGTAAACTTGCCATGTCTTGCCCCTTCTTTTATTCTCATCAGACAGCTTTGGATGCCGACTGAGCTGTAAATTATTGAAAACTGTCTGCAGGCTGAATATTGATCAGCCTTAAAACACAGACACGGTGAGAGGCTCCTGCTTCCATGGGTGGTTAGTTCTTTGATTTCTATTTTGATATTGACTTATGGTTCTAATTAATTCAAGCCCCATGTAGCTTTCAATTTTTCAGCAAGTAGATTTAATTTGATCATCAAATTACCTTCCCGAAGATCCCTAACTTTATCAGTCTATTAATCCGTCCCTCTGCCTGTGTGTAGATAACACATTTAGACTCTAAGTCTATTTTAATTGACTGCACAGGTGTGCTTTTTAGCAGCATTCAGATGACTATATCTGATACCACACCATTTGCTGACAAGTGGGCAAAGGGAGTAGTGAGTGATAATAAAATTAATCCAAAAATGTGGCCCTGAGTGAAATCCCTGTGGACTCTGCGTTCTTAGGGTGGCTTGCCATTGAGTCCAGTCAGGATTGGATCTTCTGACCCCTGGAGAACCCTTTGCCCTCTCCTATCCTCCCTAGATCTCTGTCAAGACATAATTCCTTAACCCAACGCTCCCCTCCGATGAATGTGTCCCTGTAGTGACTGACCTCCCCCACCAGCCTTCCTCTCTCTCTTTCTCCGACCCTCCGAGACTGCCAGAGATGGTAATCCATCATATGGAGCAGGGAGGAGGTGACGGGGTTGAGCGCTGAAGTTCAGGCGCTAGCTGATATGGGTTTGAATCGAATGTCGCTGGAATTGATTTACCCTCTGGCGTGTGGAATGTTGCGTTATTTCTGCACTGATGTTCCTGGTTCAATTGCCCATTATTTCCATAGTTACTTTCACACACACAACCTTAAACACACATTCATTCCCACAGACACACACACAAACATGCCTTTGTGCAACACAAAGGTGCCAAATACTGCTCGGGATTGATCTTGTGGAAGGGTCATGACTCAGCCAGACCCAAGATGCAGCCAGTTTATTTTGGGTTACGACTGTCACACTGCACACCGGCACTCTGATGAATACATCTTGTTCTGAGCTATTCTGCATTTACAAGCAAGCACGCATACACACTCACACAAGTGTACACAAAAATGCTAAAGCTAAATTTATTTTGTGGATGTTTTTCTAGTTGTGCAAACATTAATGGCAGTCCCTGCTTAAAGTAGCCCTTTGGGAACATAGGAGACATAGCATTTCCGCTTCATTAGATTCTCAACTGAACTGTGTGGATGGAGAGGAAGTAGGAGACTAGAGGGGAATACATGGGATACACTCCAAGCTGGCCATAGGAAGTTGAGAGTTCATAGTGTAGAACTTTGCCAGCCTTGTGGGCTTGGAAAGAAAAACATAATCAGGTCCTCCCTTCTTGCAAGTTTTATGTTGATTTAATCTAAAATAGTTGTTTTTTACAGTCCCTTAAACTGTTACCAGGCTTCCCATGGCCCTAGGCCACAGCGGAGTTATGGTGGGCCCGGATGTGTTATGACTTGGTGATCTCCCGATGGCGTGGACAGATATTGTGTTTGGCTAGGATTACATTTGCTGTAAGGGACACCTATCAGCCACCAGAGCCCTCAACAGCTGCAGACCAGAGTTGTAACCTGATCATCCAGTCTCTGCTGTCTCCCTCTCTCTCTTCGTCTCCCTCCCTCAATCACTCTCTTTCCTCTTTCCCCCTTCTCACTCCCTTCCTCTCTCATTTCCTTTCCTGCTGTTTGAAAGTGATACTCAAAGCATTTTGATCACTTTCAAAAGTGAAGGGTGACACGATCAAATGTTTGAGCGTGGGGTTTGTGAGACAGCTGTGATACCATTCTGTTTTACAGCCTGACCTTTACATGACTGCACCGCTGCATCCACTGGGCCTATCAGCAGAGGAAGTTGGGTGGCTGCTGTGTCGTGTTGTTGAAGGTGACCTTGTGTTTTGCAGAGTTAATGGCTTCCCAGTTCAATGTGGAGTGTGTCCTAACTGCTGCCTCTGCCTGTTAGACTGCTCTGGGATCCACCCCAGGCTTGGCGAAGGTGATGGAGGGGACAAACAAGTTTAATGTTGTTCATTCAGCAGCCACCAGTTCACAAGATGAAGAATAAATGTCAACGGTTCTCATCTTCAGGACCAGCAGAGACACATAGGGGGGACGTAGGGGGAATCTGGCTTTTTCAGTTATGTGTAAAGCGTTGTGACCAGGTGCATTTAGATGACATCACATGGTGAATGAGACTGGAAGCTGTGGTATGTGTGGCCACCTGCTTCTGCAGCTGGGATGATGATTAGCAGCTAGCCAGGCTGATTATTAACCATCCAGACACTCA
Source organism: Notothenia coriiceps (assembly GCF_000735185.1). Taxonomy (NCBI): domain Eukaryota; kingdom Metazoa; phylum Chordata; class Actinopteri; order Perciformes; family Nototheniidae; genus Notothenia; species Notothenia coriiceps. The sequence continues at coordinate 23,637 of NW_011357346.1, forward strand.
TCCAGCCAAACGGACAGACACACAGACAGGGACACCGACAGACATTTCACATGGCCAGATATGAGCCTGCACATTGGTTGGCACACGAGAGACAAGACCGACTCGCCCAGACCACTTAAGCACTAGCATGGCCAAAGGCCAACTGAATAGAAATCAGAACACCCTATTCAAATGCTAAGCAGAATGTTATCTCAGTGCCTCTTGCTGCTGGCCCCCGTGCTCTACACTGTCCAGGGCAAAGCTATTAACGAACATGCAGGTGCCTCCCATGTTTGCCTGTGTTTCATTGTGTATGTGTTTAGATAGGTGTCTGGGCAGTTCTCTGTATCTTTCTGCCTACTGTGCTGATGAGAAAATCCTAATGGATAGCATTAAGGAAGATATTGCTTGAGTAAAATTCTAATAATTCTTTGTCATTGTTAGTGTATTTCCAATGATTTCTGTTGACAATAATGCCATAAATAACAGTACCCACCACCCAGTGAGACATAAATGATGGCAGTGAATCATCCTAAGCGTGGTTGTAATTGCAAGGATTTGTCTTGGATCCATAATGATCTTCTTATTCCACAGGAAATGAAATCTAACGACACTGAGTGATCACCAAGGGGTGTGTGGCTAACTGATGAGTGTGCTCATTTGACTCCACCGATCTTTAAAAGCCATTAACGCTCTCCTGTTTCATGCGCAAATTAGGCCTCCACACACAAAGGCACACAAGCACAGCAGCCCATAGATGTTTGATCTGGTACACAAGGCAAGTTTTGCAAAGGCACATATGCCAATCAACACACACCCTTGCACACACTCTGTAACAGACTCCAAACTCCCTCTTTTTTGTCCAACTTGCACGATGAACATTTGCCCATTTGATGCCTAAATGGCACAGTAAGGGAAAAATGAAACCCCAGACGCCGCGTTGTAATGGAGCTGAAAAAGAACAGCTTAATTGGCCAACATAAGCCATGCCCAGGCACTAACTGTGAAATGTACATGTTAGCTTTTTTCCCTGTCTTTCTTTTAAAGGTCCCTGTGGTGTTCATGTGGAACAGACACATGAATTAAAACTCTGACACTTCATGAATATCGATTTGGCTGCTGTGGCTGTGCAGGAGGTTATGGAAAATAATTGTATTCAAAACATGTTGAGTGGGATACATCTGCAATTAGTCGGTTGTTAGTTTATGCAACTAATGTGTTATTAGTTTAATTGCCTGTTTTTGGTAATTCACTTATCCTTTTGCACACAACCCCCGTTCTGTGAAAAACTTCCTGAAAATGAACAATGAACTATCATTTAGAAATATTGCAGACATATTGTTAATTGTTTTTATGATACCGTTAATGATTAATCCTTTTCACTACTCAACATTTGAGAAAATCTTAGAATGCTCTTTATATCAGATTTTCAGACTTCAAGCAGAAGGTGCTTGTCCCCATGATTTAGCTCCAGTCAAGGGAGTACAGGGGGTTGATAGCCTAGTCTGGGTCCAGATAGGCTGACCTTTGGCCAGCTCTGAATGTGACCTCGGACTGACCATCGATTGACCATCATTTGACCCCATGACTTGGAAACAGGGCTGCATAGGGTCCATTTGGCAGTCTGGAGAGCATCTGTAGCTTGCACTGCTAATACAGTTACCCTTGTGTTATTGGGAGATGTATGAAAGGAGAAATAGCCCAGGAAGGCAGGGTTATTCCTGTGTCAGAGAAGGAAAAGCTTGGATAATTCAGTTACAGGCTAAGGGATATGAGCATCTGTCAGCTTATTCATTCTTATAGTACTCAAGCTCTGTTGTAACTGCAGTAAACCTCAAAACTAGATTGCAACCGGATTGAACTCATTTCCTGCTTTATGACAAACTGGTATTCTGACATCATTGAACCCCTTTCATTTACCATGTATGTTGTATTTTTTACTCCATGAAGCAACATTCTGCTCGGTTAGATATTTTGTGAAACGAAACCTAGCACAATCCTTCTACATTTGGTGAGTGCTAGAACAGATACTGTTATCTCTCCTCAGCATCTTGCCACTGTTCAACCCCCATCCCTCCTCCGTTTCCCCCTTATCCCCTAAATTGCTGGCTGTAGATGATAGCATTTCAGCCCTGCAGACAAAACACTCATCCCCATCTCCCTTTATGCAATGAAACCTCTAATACGACGTAGTAACTGACTGCTAATCAAATTAGCCAAGATTCTCATAAACCTTAATAAATAACGTGACTTGATAAAGGATGCAAATGAGGGCAGGAGACAGCAATGTGATTGGGAAGAAAAAAGGGGGGGGTCATATCATTCATCTCAAATTCACTCAATGTCGCCAACTGGGGTGTTGATTGTCTTAAATATTCTTGGACCATCCATTTTCACCCCCACGCCCTTCCCCCCCAATACTCTTTTGAATGCATCTATGTGCCAGCAACACCACCCTCAGTTCCCTCTCTGTCTGTCTGTCTCTTTTCTCACGTGCAGCAGGGGGATGGTTGGCCCAAGATCGTGGCATCATTAACTTTCTTGAGTGGCAGACGTGAGATGTGCGGAGGGCTGTCCTGTCCCACCCCCTGCTGGGTGTCCCTCCACCCCCATCACTCCTTCCTGTCATGCTCCATCCCTGCATTTTTTGCTTCTTCTCCCCCAAACCGTCAGTCATAGATTTCATATGCGTTATGCTCAGTCATGGGTGAATGAGAAGATGCATTAAAGGAAACATAGCCTATTTCAGCGTAATGGCTGTGCCACAGAACCGTTGACATCTGCACAATATATATTATATATAGTCATGTGTATGTCTGGTGATGAGTTTAGATTTGTCCACATGAATATAATGGTCTAACTATTGAACTGTTTTGACTCTGGCTCCACTACCACACACTGTGTCAAGGGTTTTTGTTGTTACCACCAGTGTGGCACGTGCTGCTGAGCTCCTTTTGGTGCGATGCCCTGTCTCATTAATCACAAGCCCTGAGCTGGAGCCCTGACAACCCACAACCTGGTGGCCCACCACCTCCCCTCGTATGCACAAGGAAGGCTCTGCACCAGTATCTGCTCACAGGAAGAAGGCAACACGGCAATGACAGCTGCCGGTGGTCATTTGAACCAACCCCCCCATTTCAATTGGAACTCCTCACTTCACATATCTCCCATCAAGCCTTTTGGATTACTCTCGCCTCGGGTTCACAAGTTTTGAACCGCTGGGGCAAAGGTCAGTGGACTTGCCAGGTCGTCACAGCAACTCTCAACAACGTCAGATGTCAAAAGAATTGGCCGACCATGGCAAGAAAGAGAGCTCTGCTTGACTGGCCACTTCCTTCTGGAGAGCAGAGGAAGCAGGCCAGAAGAGTAGAGGACTGTCTTTTTTTTTTTTAAACATACTCTCTGCTCTCCCTTGGCTTTGGTCTGTGTCTGGTGTGTTTAGAGTTATGGTAGGGGGTTATTTTGGGGGGAGTGTTAAGGGCGTGTTGGGGTCCAAGTCAAGCTTGTACAGCGGGGTGCTGGGGCTCAGAGCGACGCCGTGGTCTAGTTGTGTCATGAACATGTAGCTGAGCTGTCACTTGTCTCTAATTGGCTTAGATCAACCCACACAAGGCTCAAAGCTCACTGACCCAACCTCTCTTTCTTTCTCCATCTCTCCATCTACCCTGCTCTCATTAGCTTATTTTCCTCTGCCGAAGCTAAGACAATGGTCTCCACATGGTACATCCCATTGGACCCTTTGATCCAAAAAATCTCTCTCTCGTTCCAGAAGGCCGGTCCCTTTCCCTGCCTGCATGTGTGTCCAGTTATGGGGCTAAACCCTTGCAAATAGCAGGCTCCTAGAGTGATGAGAGAGAATGCATAGGGCAGCTTGATCTAATCCTGATTGCAGACCTGATTGATCTGGGCCCCGGGTCGTCACAGGGTCAATACATGGACTGATGATAACATTGATCATCTTCAGGAAATAAACCTATCGTGACACTTTCACATGCCATTACACCTTGTACCAATCCAAAAATAATCTACATCAGTCGTGTCCACCATTACAGTTAAAGATGCATCCTTGCACCTCATTTTCTTCATCTGCTATCAGTCAGTCATTCTGAATGCTGCCAGAGTGGGTGTTCCTCCTTGGGAAGTGTAGTATTTACGATGTGCTACAAGGGTTCAGGGAATGACCCTATAGTGTGCATCCCTGATGATGTTCTAATTGGATGGGGTGACCTTTCTTCACTGTAATTTTGAAGCGTGCCTTGTCCTTGGGGATGGGAACAGATTAAAAAGCAGCAGGGGTGGGCTGATTGATGTGTGGTGTGGTTAGTGGTGTTGTGGACAGACAGTGACAGGTAGAAGCACAGTAACATATGAGTCCACAGATGTTGAAGGGGAATGGATGTACAGACATGGGAGGTGACCACAAGCGGGCCTGACTGATTGCTACCTTCTGGTACATCATCCCTTGTAATGGCTGAAAATACTATGCTTGCCGGGATTGAGTGGTGGGGGAGGATGGTTGTTTGATTTCTGTATACATTAAAGGTGTGTCATTTCATAGAATTTGAGATGACATCAGTTTAACTTTTAATGGGATAAAACATTGTCAGTCCATTATAAATAAATTGCTACATGTTGTATCTCGAATATACACCGTGACTATGTACAGCAGCAACACAAACAGCAATGTGAAAGTAAGTTTGTTGCCATTATCAGCGTGATGAAGAGCTCGTTTCCCAAAAAGGGAGCAACTGTAGTACTTTAAAACATTAAACATCAGAGGAACTACATCACCCAAAAAATTGCCCCATATGGTATCATCTGATTATTACATCGATTGTGAGACATGAGTGGTTCTTTACGATCTGTCTGATCGAACTCACTTATTGATTGAATTTTATTTTTGCTTCTTCAAAATTATTCAGTTAAGCAAGTCACAGAGATTCAGGGAAAATAAAACTAATGCATGCATGGCACGATCTGAATAATACCCTGCAAAGTCATATTAATATTATATGTATGCACTGTATTAATGTGTGGCATAAATACAGTGTGGCTGTTTCTGCAATATGCTGTATGTTTATCCCTGATTGTGGCTGTTATTTCGCTTTGCATTTATGTATAGCACCCTCACAAAGCTTCCAGAATATATTTATTTATTTGTTTCAATTTGACATTTGCTTTGCTTTTCTTTGTAGCCTGAACGAGTTGAAGTGTGGTGAATGGGCTTGTTTTGGTGCATTGACTGGTGGATCCTATTTTTGAAGGCGTATGAAGCTGGAACTAATTCTGGCATATTTATTTGCCTTGGTCTAAGCAAGCTAAGCACTATGCCTACTTAATATTCCAGGCCATGCTAACAGGAAGCGCCTATTGGTGAAAGTAGAAACAGCCTCACACAGCCTTTGGAAGCTTGTGAGTGGAAACATGATGGAACCTCAGAATGTCAAAACAATTTATTCCTTTGCAAATGACATGCATGCATGCATGCACCAATTTAAGGCCTTTGGATTTGCTTTTTCCAGCTGTCATATACTATTTTGTGTCATTTACTTCTAAACTCATATCTGACAGCCATGCTGAAATGTTGATGACTTAATAATCCAATCAAGAACAGACACTGCCACAATATAAAGTATAATTGGTATCAGTGTGCATCAGTATATGTACAATATGTACAGTTTGCTACAGTGTGTACTTCTCTATTGACATATCTCTCCTCTGCTCTGGTCCGATTGACTCTATAAATATAGGTCTGCATGTACCTCTCATTGATATAGTCAACACCCACCTAACCTCAGTAAAAAGCCTTAATCTATATTCTAAAGGGTAAAAAGATAAAAGAGCATTAGAAGTAAAGGGAGCCTCATCCCTTTCCCCCAGCCGTCTCTACCAGGCTTGAGGCGCTTTTGTTGTGGACTGCATCTGAAAAGATCAGCTTTAACAACCTAAGCAAATATCCATGAAAGAGGCTTTTGAAAGGAGGGCCTTGAAGCTTCTACAGAACAGGTGTGTTTTATAGCACTGTATTTCTCCTTTGGTCTTTGACGCTCCACAGTTACACATTGTCTGCGTGCACGTGTGTATTTCTTTGTGGCTACGGCTTCACTGTAGCGGTGAGCCGATCCCAGCATGAGGGCTGCAGTCAACCCCGTGCCATGTGAGAGCTGCGGGGAGCGGCCTAACGAGGTGTCCAGGCAGCTGACGGCTTTGTCCTTCCGCCTGTGAGCGGCCATGGCACAAAGAGTGTCCTGCAGAGAGTCCTGTCTGTTCTTTGTGTCTGCCTTACTCCTCTGTCAGACACTTTGGGCTACAAAAGGAAGCTGTGCAAGGCAGCGTTGTGGCATCAGGTGGACGAGGCACTGTGGCTGTCCCCCTTTTTCCCTCCTCCCTACCGCTTTCTCTCCAAACCATAAAAAAAACGTAGACTTGAGGGTTTGATAGCTTTGAATGTGCTTTTCAAGCAGTTGGTAGGCTCCTGTGCTTTCTTCACAGAAGCCTTGGTAAATTACTATCATTTTATGAGATTCCACATCTCATCTTGCTTTGCCTTCCTCTCTTTTTCTGTCACATTACCCCAAAGTGAGTCATGGTCCAGAGGGCAGTCGGTTCTCTGTCATGTGTTTGCTACTTGTGTTTGCTAAGTCTCCCATCTTCCTCTCTTTGCACTCCTCTCTAATTTATGAACTGCTACACTTGAGTGGGCATTGCGCCTATTAAAAGCAGCGCAGCGCCTCTGTTTGTCCTGGCCTTTCCTGCTCCACAGGAAGCTCATCTAGATCCCCCACTAGTTAATGCCCCTGCAGGGGGTGAACAAGAAACACGGACATCTCTGTGGATCCCCGGCTCACTGGAGGGAGAGGTTTGACGCTTCTTTAAAAGGCCAAAGTCATTTGTCTTTGTTGTTTTCTGTCTCCCAGGGATTGTTTAGAGAGATAAAGAGTGAAAGGGAGAATAAGCAAGCAAGAAAACAGACCTTTCTTTCAGGAATCTCTTTGTGGATGCTGTGAATGTTTCTCATTTGGGCTGTGTAACTTTGTTGTTCTACAATCAGGGTTCTCTGATGAACTTTTCTCTCTGTAGTGTTTTTTTCTCACTGGGTTTATCTTTAACAAAAGCTTCGCATTGTTTAAACCTTGTAGTTTATCTTAATAACTTTAGCATTGATGCATTACATATTTTAAATGGGTTACCTTTTTTCTTTCTTGAGTGCAGTACAATCAAACTTTATGAAATATATAGTTATAATTAATCATTTGGACAACAAGACAGAATAAAGTTTAAGGTACCTCAGAACATTGACTCAGATCTTTGATTCTTCAGCCCGTGCATCATTGTTCAATGGGGAGGAAAGCTCTGATTGTCGGCATTAAGAGATATATCCATATTGCAGCCAGATATGCTCTAGTCATCTAACAAAAGGTCCACACTGTATGCATCAAACAGTATTCACAGCATCACTGCAATGTTTTATATGTGAATACCACTTTCTGACCTCAACCGGAGTGTTTCCATATTGTCATAGTAATCCGATTTCAAACAGGAACACAGGGGCAGACAACCAAGAGAGAACCTCAAAAATCACAGAAAAGGTTAGGAAGCAATCCCACAGGACTACAAATCCCTTCTCTGAAATCTCATTGTTTGGAAACCATGAAACCGGATTCCTGTAACAAGTCTCTGATCAGTGGACCCTCGGCCCAAAGGACTCAATTAGACCAGAACGGCCCTTTCTGACCAGGCCTTTATTTAGCCTCCTTCCTTCTCCCAGCATGTTGCTCCCTCTGCAGTGGAACTGACTAAAGCCCCAGACTGGGAGCGCAGCCATACAGCACTCTGAGCAATCACATCACTCAGCCTTTGCACCTCTTGTTACACACCAACAGCATAAATCCTCACCGGGATGTGTGTGCATGTGTGCGTTGCTTTCCAGTAATCCTGTGCCACTCCCGCTGACTTAGTGTTTTAATTGGCGGCACGAGTACGGTAAACATATATTTAAAACACTGGCAGAAAATAGCAGTTACTGAAACATCCCTGCAGTCTGAGGCAGTAATCCAGAGTTTAATTTCAGTCATTTTGCCCTCCTTCACTTATGATTAGAGTGAATTATGATAATTCCTTGATTATGGTTCGGCCCCTGCCTGTGAGCCGGAAGGACTCTCTGCCTGAGCTCGATAGAAGATGGCAATGGGGAGCATGTTCAACCCACTGAATCTGCAGTGTCAAACACTTGCTTTGAGATACCATGAACACAAAATGTAATTTCTGCTGCTTTTCTGACTTCAACTTGCCCCGCTTTTGCTGTAGCACATGGTGGCTGGTACAGGAATATTTAACTCTTCAGCTGCAGTTCAACATCAGACTTATGGAAGTTACCTTTCTTCAAAGAATGAAATTAATAAAGTACATGAACCATGACGGACAGCACAATAAAACCAAGACATTGCTAGTCTGAAATCCCGCTGAGCATAAATTAATGTGTGTATGATAATGAGTGTGTGTTTGAAAGCATCAGCAGTCGGGTCAGCAATGTCTGTATCTTAGCTTTCATTGTCTGGAAACCCAATACCAGACCACCAATTCCCATTCAATCAGTGATTCAATCAGTGATCTGATAATACAAGCTGGATCAGCCGCATTGCTTTCTTCCCACGAAAGTCAATTAGAGCTTCATTTAAAAAGCAAAATTAGTCGTTATAGATTTAATAAGTGACCTGGGCTGTGGTGGCCTGGGCAGAGACAGTGGTTGGAGGTCCGTTGGGAAATGAGTGCCTCCTCACTAAAGCCCACTGGTAATGACTTCTGTTTAGTCTTGATAATGTCTACTAATTAGTTAATCAAAGACAATGGCCCACTACATACACCTCCCACCTTAGCAGCTTCTATCTGCTTCATTGAACAACAGCTTTAGAGTGTAAAGCCTTGAAAATCCCCATTCACTCTCATCACTGGCAGATACACCTGGTTGGGTTTGGTGTATGCCTGCAGCAAGATGTACAACACATTAATTTGCTGAATGAATGTTAATGGATGCATGGACAAAAAAAGAATATGCGATGATCGCTGTAATAAAACGTGTAAGAGGATAATGAAATATTATAAAAGTAATGCACTTCATCCTACACGAGGTGTCCATACTGGTCAGAAGGTCAATATTAAGGCCCTCTGGGCTGGACAGGCTGGAAAAACAGAGCATTGACTAAGTGTCTCAGCACCCCTCAGAGCTGCCATCATTGGGTGAGTAATACTCTGTTTTCTCCATAATCAATTAGTAAGCCTTCATTAGCCGGGCCATTCATTATGTTGGCGTGTCAGGGACGGGACATGGTGCAGTGGTTACCCCTGGGATGGGCACGTCAGTGGGTGCTGATACATGACGAGGCTCTCACAATCGCTCTTGCATCTAAATAGGACGGAGCCATTACTCTGTTGCACAACCAAGCAATCCGTACTCTTCGTGGCCGAATCAACATTACTGTGTTGTGACACAGGCAGCCAAGTAAGCATTATTCATTTTAGCTGAACAGCTTAGTAAATATTATGTTATGTACTGCTCTTACACAACTAAATATTCATTACACTATAGTGGTAAAACAATTTGAACTAAATCATTCTTGAAATAGGAGAGAAGTGTTTACTCAACATGGCAGTTTATTTGGTAGTTAAATGTACATATTCAGGGATTCTTTACATTAGGAAGTGCAATCAGCTTGAACTACATAGTGAGACATCCAAAAACATTTCCCAATTACTCTGGATTCTCACAGCTCTGGTGAATATTACAGTAGCTCGTGAGATGTACCAGGAATTATTAATGTTAAACAGTTGTTAGATGCACTCCCTGGTGCACCAGCCCTCATCGCTGGAGTCGGTACCACTGCAGCAGCAACTCCTCGGCTTGTTTGGATGTATATTTAATACAACATCAATTAAATATATATGGATATATATGTGTTTGTGTGTCAGTATTTGTGTGTGGGCAGTGTTAAAGATGCCCACAGCACTGTCTGAGCCCTCTTTCTGTGTGTAATGGCCTGTGCTATAGAATTATGATGAGGGCCGACAGAGATTAAAAGACAAATATATTGAATGGCCCCATGATGGATGGGAGCTGTTTGGGAATCAATTAAACAATACGAAATTAATTCTGCCAGCGACATGCTCATTAGGGACTTGTGAAAGGAAGGCAAGGGTGAGGAAATAAATGTGTCACTGTTATACTTTATTTAAAAATGTTGTCCTTAAAATTATTATTTCTTATAATTATTTCCTTTTTTTTACATTTTGAGACTTCGGAGGAATGAGGATTGAATTCATTAGCAGAGACAATTTTATATTAGCAAATACGAAACCTGTGTGTAAAAAACACTGAATTTGATCACAATTTGTCACTCAGTGTGTGACAAATGATATGCTGTTTGCATGTTGCCACTCTCCAGATCTTCCCTTTATGTTACCATATTGCTGACCTTGTTTTAAGGCCACAGCTAATAGCTTAATCCCCTCTCCCACTGAAAGAAGCTGCTCTCAACCTTGGACTCTACAGTACCGTCATTTCTTTGTGTAGCCCACTGCAGCTAGATTTGGCCGAGCAGAGAAACAGTGGAAAGTCAACTAATTACAGGAGCAGCTAGTATCAAAGGGCCGCTGAGCGCTGCAGAAACGAGAGCCAACAGATGTGTGTAACAGCTGCCATGTTGAGTGTCAACCTTCTCGGTGCTGTCAGTCTCCATTTGCCCTGTGCACGAGTAAATAATGTGTTGTCTTAATTCATTTGCCTCCGCTTGCAACAGCCGGTGCGTAATGGATTCTAATATTAAACATGATCCTGTTCCAGTGCGCAATTAGTGTGCAGCTCCACCTATTAACACTTCCATATTAATGACGTCTCCCAGAGTTATTGAATGGAGGTCCTGGGCACAGTCATTGTAGAAATGGGGCATACCAATTGGCAGGCTCCAGCGGTTGGGGACCCATCAATGGAGGCGCACTATGGAACTTCTGTGGAGCTGTGGCATAGCCAACACAGCAGCCCTCCTCCCCCTCCATGGGGAAGGCTTTCCTGATGCGCTGGCTCAGGGGGCGAGCACACAGACGGACAGGCGGGGCTAGTTTTCCTAGCTGGTCCAGGCTCACTCTGTCTGTGTGCAAATGTCTGCTTTAGGGGGGTTTGATGTGGATTTACTGCTAAGTGGAAGTTGAGAGGATGGCGCAGGGGTGTGGCTGCTAAGTGAGAGTGGTCGAGGGTGCTCTTACATACATGTTGGGGGATGGAACGTTTGCTTGCTGAGCAGATGTTTTAGGGGTGTATGTTTGTCTTGGGGGTGTTACATGGTCAGGGAAGGGCAGTCAGGGGACTACACAGGGCATTAGTTGTTGAGCCTGCTGCCCTTCTGAGGCTACTCATCCAAAAATGTTGAAGGTGAGGGTGGAGACTTGACATCTGGGAGTGAGCTCTGCCCTCTGTCAATGATCTCAGAGCCAACTCTTCCCGTTGTTACATATATTTGTGTCTTTTCTCTAATCTTTTGACTTGAAAAATGGCCCTTAATGCATTAATGCAGGTTTAGTAGTGTGTTAATGTGACTGTTAGGTCAATAGGCACCTTATATTTCTTACTACTTCTGTCTGGTAGTGAGAGCCATTGATTAGTTATGTGCATTATAGCGCTCCTCTCAACCTTAGCCTTTCCATCTGTCTGCAGTGGTGTGCTATTCTCTAGTATACAGCGAAGACAGATTGGAGTTTTTATGAAGCCAGAAAAACTGTCAGCTTTTGACAGCTTATGATCTGGACATATACTCTGATACAGTGGAAACAACACACCAAGACCAAGCCTAGAAAATCTCTCCCTCTCATCTTTCTCAGTCTTTTTTCATCATCTTGGCACTGCATTTCTGTCTGGATTCATACTTCACCTGAAGTAAAAGGAGAAGGGAAATGGTGCTTCCCTAAAGCTGTTTCTCATATTTGGTGGAGCTTTTTTCTAATTGGTGGATAGAGATGGATCTTTGAGTATGGATCATGGCTCTGTAATGACTCTCTCTGTGCGCATGGGTGTGAGTGCAGGGTGTAGACCAGCGCTGAATGGGAATGAGATGAATGCTGGGTGGAAATGAATTTTTAAAGGCCATGGTGCTTTATCACAGGCCCAGCACTGCCCGTCCCACTCCTGCCTGAATAACAGCAGAATTATCACTCAGAGGGAGGAGAGAGCGATGAAAACCCCTAGCTACTACACCCTGGGGATTCTGGTACCCACCTCTCCCTAGTGCTTTCTCTTCTACACACACACACTCACACACATATGATTGCACAATACACTCACACAGGTAGAGATGGTGGGGGCAACATTATGCACTAATGGTGTGCTCCATTAATCATACAATGATGAAGGCCATTTCCTTTATTTAATTGGCTGCCAGTATCTCAGTCTCTTTGTGTCATGTCATTTCAGACTCTCACTGGCAATATGTGTGCTTGTGCTCCACTCTTTTAGCTAGCAGAGTGCAGTATGAGGGGATGGCTGAGAGCTCTAGAGACACATCAAACAAGTGTCTTTTGTATCTTTTGGTAGCATACCGCTAAAAGACTGTACAATATCAGGAAAACAAACCTGTATTTCTTTCAGCATTCAGTCACACTCATGCTATTTATTTTATTTGTACATGCTATAGTGGATTCAAATTTCCTTTTAAATTAATCTAAAATGTTTATTATTTAAAAATAATATCAGATGTTAAAATGAACACCTCCTCCCTTTCCTCTATTTTTGCAGTTCTAAAAGTTTTTTTTATTGTCATTAATAACAAAAGGTAGATGGGTAAAAACGGAAAAGGTCCATTGTGTGTGCACAGCTGGGTGGGTTGCTATTAGACTATGAATATGTAAGTGATATTAAAAAACATGTAGCAGTGAACGCTTAGCTGGTTCCACAAATAGGCAGTGGAATGGGTTACTGAGGGCCAAAGACCCCGCCCTAAATACGCCCACCCTCACATAATGCAAAGGGCGAATATACACAGGTTAGCCATGTGCCTGTTTTCTATAGGTATTTACAGTTAATGTTTTGATTTACAGTTTAAAAAACACAACAACATACAAATATAATTGATTGCCTTTAAGCTCACTTTGGCTGCATGTGATAATAGAAAGGCCATTTTCCCACAGTAGCAGCTATGGCATGAATTTGAAGTTTGATGCCCTGGTTTTTACTTATTGATAGAGACTAATGTTTAAGTGTTAGTTGATTCGTATGTGTACGCCTGCAGATGGAGGACTGAAGATGGACATGAGCTGTTAGCTCAAATCTGGCATATATCATCCCTTCTCTTTCTGAGACATTAAAACAAGTGGTAAATTGTTGATGTGTGAATTTGTTTGATCCATGTTTTTGGCAAACATCCAGCATATTGACAGTAGACAACAACACAAACACATTGTATTTAGTCAGAAATGTAGGGATGCAGTCAGTAGGACATCAACTAGAATGGAACACCTTTCTTTAAACATCTCACAGGCTTTTCATTTCTGATCATTTTTGTTACAATTTCTCCAACAAAAAAAAAAAATTCCATATATTCTCTAAACCTATTTTTGCTGCTGCGGTGCTTCTCATTAGACTAGCGCTCCCATTGCAACAATCAGGGAAGCAAAAACTCAGATAATACAATGAAGTACTACTTACAATGACCTTTTTGATTCACAGATGACTTGGTAGAAGCTTTACACAGGGATGTCTATTATCATAATGCATGCTGCCTGTTCACAGGGTGCAGAGGAGGGAAAGAGAGGCAGAATGCTGTGGTTGGCTTGTTTTGCTCTTTGAAGGCTGAAAGAGGGCATGGCAATATTTACTAAGAGAGTGCCCCCCCTCGGTCCCATCCTGCTAGGCTGGCGTTTGAGCTTCACAGCCGGGGGATGTGTTTTGCACCAGTACATCTCTTCTCCCTCCCCCCAATCCCCCCTCTGCAAGTCCTCCATGGACAAGCTGCACAGGGACACCCACTTCCTCATTAAAAAACCAACAGCCATTAATGTTAGATGAGGGCAAGAGGAGCTGGAGGAGGAAGAGCGGGTAGAAAGAGGGAGGTGTTTTCCCCTTGATCGACTCCTAAGGATGCATGATGAATCCTCACAGAGACACAGGCCGACATGCTGAGAGAGGGGAGGAGATGAGAGGCTGCAGACATTTCTTTTCTTCTCCCAAAGACTGACGGACATAGTCGAGGTCGTATAAAATGGCTGCAGCGTAGCATAGAGACACACAATCTGACATACAGATGAATAAGGATTCAAAGAGAAGAGTGCAATATTTTCATGACTGCAGGAAGCATAGTTAAAGACATATGTGTTTAAAAACATGTCTACCTCCTTTTCTTCCTCTCTCTCTCTCTCATCTCTCTCTCTCTCTCTCTCTCACACACACAAACAAAATGAATACGAAGCAGCTTGGGGTATAGATGGGCTGTTAATACCCAATCTGCCCCTGCTGTGAGGACTTAAATTCATAGGCTCCCTAGAGTGGAAACAAGTGACAGGAAGAGGAGGGGTAACACATCTCAGCCTTAAGTCTGGGGTCAGAGTGATAAGACACGTTTAGAGCTCAAACACAAACAAACATGCACACGCACACCAAAACGAAATAAAGGGTCCACGGATATCTGCCGTTGCCATGCATTCTTTCGTTATAAGAGTCCTGAGGGTTCTTCAAACTCAAAGCAATCCAACACTGTGGTGGTCAATTCCCTCTGGCCATCGACCATTCTGCTGAGACCCTCCATTCGATTTTACCTTTCCAATTGTGATAGACAGTTTGGTGCAGAAAATCAATTCCATCAATTTTGGGATTGACCCTGTGTGCGCAGTGTGTAAAGAATTGAGCTCATAGCCCCTGAAATGCTAGGGCTTATTTAGATATGTACATGGCATCAGTTCATGTATGTCACGGAGATATTCCTTTGCCCGTGGTCATGAAGATTGCTCATGTGTTACTATATGTAGACGGAATTAGGGTCGTTGTTATTCCACTGTTTTTAAGTCGAACCTCCAGGAACAAGCAGAGATTACAGCCCAAAGCAACGTGGGTGAATGTTCCGGTGTGTGTGCGTGTGTGTGTGTTTGTGTGTGTGTGTGTGTGTGTGTGTGTGTGTGTGTGTGTGTGTGTGTGTGTGTGTGTGTGTGTGTGTGTGTGTGTATGGTTGTATTGTATCGGTGTGTGTCTGCTTCACATGAGTATGTGAGTCTTTTCTTTCCACAAATTCATCCAAGATTCGGGGTTGCACGGAGAGTTGCAGAGCCCTGATGAGAGGGGGGGCTGTGGCTGTAGAGCTGAAGCCCTATAGCGGTGGCTGGTCTGCGGGGAGCTTACTGTGTGTGCGTGTCTGCAGGCCCTGTCTGTGCGCGCTGAGCTAGGGGAGACAGAGACGGAGAGAGCGGGCAACCAGAGCTGGCTGGCTGGCTAATGAATTTACTCCTGCGGCACTCTTTAAAGCGTAATTACACTCATCAAAGCCAGAAAGGCCTGTCTCGCCCACTGACTCTTAGCTAAAACAAAGGCAAAGCAAAAACACCATGGCTTGATTCTCTTTCCATATTACTATACCATATTAACCACTTAAAAAACACAATATCATTTATGCATGTTTTGTCTTTAGCCAATGGAGACAACACATATTTCTATCCCTACAGTTTCTTATGCATCTGTACCTCAATATCACCATACTTTCCTCTCTATTTGATGCAAGTTCTAATGTTTGTTCCACGTGAGAAAATCTGGTTCCTCATGTCACTCTTTGACCCTGTTCTCAAATTCAACCCCACGTTCCTCTTGCCATCGCTGTCCGCCCTTCTTGTCTCCCCTTTATCCCCCCTTTCACCTCCAATTTCAGTGGGAGAAGGTCAAGGTTGTGTGTAAGCACTTGGTTGTGTGTCTAGGCACACATGGGGTGTGTGTGGTAGGCATACAGAGAGAGACCAGTTACACATGTACTAGCTGTCGTGACCAGAGGGAGGCAGACACAAGAGATCTTATACTGGAATTCAGAGGATCGGACAATACTGGGTCAAAATTAATCCACACACACGTGCACACACATTCATAAATGTACAGTACAAACTCACACATGTAGAGTCTTGCATTCAACTCCTTTTTTAAATGTTTGTAAATGTTCATAGTTCTACAACTATTTCCACTACTATACTATGACAAGCATAACCCTGCTATATTATTGGAAGATTCCTGTTTCATATTTGGTGTCATTGACAGACCAATTGGAAACTACAGATCAGGCATCAGGAAATTGCCATAAGACAGATGTTGCTATTACATCCCTCCAGATAAGTGTTACACTCAGTGGTCACATTTCTTAAAAACATGAATAAAAGCAACCACTGCTTTAACCAGTAGACACACTTGAGATATGTTTAGGATGTTATTTATACTCTCAGGATTCAACATTATTGAACTTGATATAGTCAGAGTAAGTAGGGTGACCAGGTGCCAGAAAGCCACAAGAGGGACAGAGAGTATGTTTGTGTGAGACAATGTGGGACATGTAAATGCAATGTCGACGTGTGACGGGACGCACCAAAAGTCGTGAAAATGCTGTGCGCGGGACATCTGGTCACCCTAAGAGTAAGACATTGACTATGAGCACATTTTCATCCTACAAAATTGTATGAAAAAAAGCTTGTCTCTTATTTCAAATGAAGAATCATTGCTTCAGAGTGGTGTAGACTTGGCTATACAGTGCGACATTTAGCAATATCATATTTTGTGTAACTTCATGTAGTCTATAGGAAAGAGAGAAAAATCAATGCACGCTTTTGTATGGTGTCTTTAGTGTAATTACTGCAGCCCTCTGCTTGTGAGGTGATTTACACATTGTTTTTCTCCACCGGGTTGTTTTGGTAAATTTAAGATAAGCACCCTCTCCCTCCCTCCCTCCCTCCCTCCCTCTCTCCCTCNCACACATCATCCCTCCCTCTATCTCTCCTCCCTCCCTCCCAATCTTCCCTACACTCAACATAATAAACAGTGTTTTGTTTTCCTCCGCAAGGCTTTTGTGTCTCTGAAGGATTTATCATCTGCCTACAGTATTTTAGGGGTCTTAATCTCCCACCATTTGATTACTACCAGCTAATTAAACAGCGAGGATGCCAAGCAGGTGACAGAGGGATGGGAGAGAGAGGTGGCATCGGCCCCTTTCTGGAAGCCAAAGCCTCTCTTTCCTTCTACTCTACTTGCCACATACTGCACACAGATAGTCTAAGTGTGCTTTTTTCTCTCATAATAACCATACACATTTTTGCTTGCGCAGTGAAGAACAGTATATAATCAGATCTGTATATAGAGCCAAGTTGTTTTTCTTATTGGTTAAATAGACCATAATTTTCTTATTCAGCTTTTTACCTCGATACGGGACTGCCGGAGGCCAGCAGTGGTAGGATTGCTAACTTCCAAGGAGCTGCGGCTGGGAATAGGAAACTGCTGACATCAGCATCCAAAAGCCATATTAGTGAGAAGGAAAGGAGCTTTGTGAAAAAATAAATAAACTGCTTGTAGATTTGTCTGCAATTTCTTTCCACTTTTCTCTCTCACAAAGTTCCATGTCCCTTATGAATTTTAATCAGCAGGTACAAGTATTTCACAGTGCGTCCTTTTGGTGTGACACCTTGCCACCCACAAGCTTGCTTAAACAGACAAGGGAAATGACGGCACACGGATATGAAGGGGACAATGGTAAATGTCACAGATGACAATGACTTTGTCACAACCAAGAGATGCCCTTTTCCCCAGTCCCTCAGCAGAGATGCTCTCTTCACAGGTCTCAATCCCTTGTCAAGTGGTTGAACCTGCACATCCATATGCATGCTGCTACACATGAAACAGCATGCATCTGCTTGTCGGGCTCCGCGGCCGCCCTAGTAGACAGGCAGACAGGATGTCCTTAGCCCCAAGGCCAGTGAGACAATACAGTATCTGCTGACCGGGAGAAAGGGGCCACCAAGATCCTCAGGGCACACGGATGCACTGCTGTGACTGGGGATGAACTTCTGTAGTTGACAAAGTAGACTGTCAGCATATCAGCAAAATTACATTCAAACTGACCTCTTTTGATAATTCACCACTTTATGCTCCCTGTAGGAATGTATTTCTGGATGTGGAGAGGTTTATATAAGTTCTTTAAGTAAGCATGCGGAAAGTGTTTTTGGTAATTATATACTTCTACAAGACAGAGATGATGTTCAATTACCAGTGAAGAAATAGGATATCCTTTTCAGTTACTATCTTGAAAGGTTGAGTTATTGACTAATGGTGTAATCTGTGTTATATTTATAAATTGTATAAACACATTACTTTTAAATGATGTTTCTGTTTGGCTTTTTGATGCTGCACTTTAGCGGAAATAAAACCCACTATCTCAAATATGAGGTGCTACCAGCAACCATAATTAATCGTAATTGCTTTGAAACAACCCATCCTGCAGAATTGCCTCCTTTTTTATAAACGACTATTCCCTCAACGATGTTGCATAAAACCATTTTTTCCCCTGTCTTTCCTGGCGTGATGAAATGCGCTTTTGGTTGCTATCTATTCCTTATCCACTCTGTTCCGCCACACACTCTTCTCTCCGGCTGAGGAAAAGCTTTCGGAGGCTGCCAGAGCAGACCCGTCATCTGCTGGCAGTCTATTTGCTGTTGTTGGTGGGGGATGAGTAATGGCAGCACCACTGTCCTTATCACCAGTCCACACACCTGCACTCCTCCCTGCACCACACACTTAATTGCCCCCCGCACCCCCACCCCTGCTTCAGGCCCTGATATCTGCTTCTGCTTCACATTCCTGGATAGAGGCCTTATGTCCATTAGTGCCATGGCTGCATGGGATTTATAGCTTTGCTATGGCCAGAGAGCCAGGATTCAATATTTGGGGCTGGATGGGGCAGCAGATGCTAGTGTCTTATGAGGAGGCACAGGAAAAAAGGCAGTGTTATGCATCCCTGCAGTGAATGTCTGAAAGAAGGAATTTTGACATTTGCCTATGATTTTCAGGACTGACAGATCCCTTGCGCTCAGGGTCAAAGCTGGCATACCACTGAGAAAAACAACGAGGCAGACAACAAATAACAACAGAAGGCATTGAGGAGCTTTGAAATGATGTATACACAGGACAAGACAGATTCCCAGAGTGAGGGTCACAACAAGGTGGATGTGAATAGAACAATGGGTCCTCGAGGGGTTTCAGTGGTCTCTCTGCTTACCTTGAGGACACCTTTCTCTTTGCTTGTACAAAAACAAATATCTGCATACAGCCAAACATGGACTACATTTTTAAACCTTTGTATGGTTGTAACCGGTACCCAGCTGCAGAATATTAGGCTACCTTGAAATACTGAAACCTTGTTCTAAGTACAACATGTTGTCAGTGAGTGGACTATGAAGTGAAGTAAACCTTGCTTCTTTCTGCATGCGTCCTTGTCTTTCATGAAGTGCACCTTGTCCCCCAGTGCTCAATGGAAATGAATGTCATTTTGTGTGATGTTTAATGCCAGGTCAGAATGTGAACATGATGGTCATATCATTTATTTACCAATACCAACTTGCAGCTTACATCATTGCAGCGTTTGGTAAGTTACTCGTTAAAAAAACTGCGTGACAAAAGTGAGTGCTGATATTGTTTCTTCACGTGGAAGGTGCAAGACGCACAAGCAGGAACTTCATGTAGGCTTTTGTTGAGATCCTTTGTTCCATCTAACGTATCTTTAGATTGTTGAAAGGTAATTGAAGAACCACTTGATGTCCTGCGGTTGTAGATTCCTCAGACCCACTCGTCCTTTGACAGGCCAGTAATAGCCTTGTCTCTAAAGTCACCAGGAGACCAGTAGACTTGGAGCCATCCATCCTCAAGGCCTTGTGAAAGACATCTCTCAGGAGACCATGATTGTACCTTTTAGAGATTGTGTCTATTATCTTTCTTTCAAATAATGGTACCTGGGGTTATAGGCTTGGATGGACATTCGTCTTTCCTGATAAATGCACTTGAATGCATTTATTCTCTTTAAGATTGTCTTTTACTCTCTCAAGCTGCCAATGTCACAGTTGGGAGAAATACATATTGGTGTGCTCTCTTAGCATTTTCCATTTTCTCTCCTCTAAAGGGTTATTACACAAAGAAGTTGGAGCAAAGACCTGAGACATGCAAAGCGTTCCTGTGTGTGAGATTGATTGCAGACAGTCCATTCAAGCCAACGCATTCTCAAATAGAAACAGAGGTAGCAGCGGCTGCAGGTCTGGCCTATAAAAAAGCAGCAGCACCAGCTCCAGTATTCATTTAAGAGCAGCCATTCCTCTTCTGAGAATATGCCCAAGAGAGCACCTCCATTAGGGCTCCAGCTGGAGACAGTCACAACCACAGTTACACTCTTGTCCTGCCACCAGCCTCCCAGGTCACAAGGGTGATAAGAGGCTTCTATTGGCCACAGACCCCTTCCCCAGTGATAAATATCCAGGACAGTACAGAATGACAGCAAATGTTTCATCATTAATCTGGGCCATTATGAGGCTGTTTCCCCGGCATTGATCCCCAGTCTAGTCCAGCTGACGCAGCCTCTCCAGGGTGGATGCAGGAGGTGGAAAGAGGGGGGTGGGGGGTTACTGGGGGAGCTGGGACATGCTACCCATTCAAATGCAGGCTTGGATAAGCACAGTGAAGTGTTGCTTGTGCATACTAATCATCCTATACTGTAGCTTTAAACACATAAACACAGCCATAAACATGAAAATACACACACACTGAAACACATGTAAACACAATGAATCTGGATGAACCCGGATTCTGTGAGGTATTGGGTGATAAGAAACAAGGCCAGATGTCCAAATGTTTGCTGATAGTAAAGCCTTGATTATATTCACATTGGCTGCGTGGAGACAGTTGCTCTCCACTTTGTTTTTAAACACACATAGTACGCATACACACATCAGTATGCCCAGAGGACCAGATGCAAGGCTATTGTCTTAATTTCATTCCCCACTTGTCCTCCATTTGCTCTCCTTTACCCCTCCTGGCTGGCCCAATTGAGATTGGCCTGCTGTTACGCACTCCCAGTATTCCAGAAAATGAGATGAACAGAATGCATTATATCCCACTGGGGAGACGCGTAGAGCTATGAGATGTACCTTCTTTCTACAAATGATATCAAATCAGAGAGAAGGGAAGTCTGTCATGTGTGAAATTACTGATCATCCGGGTCTTTCTTGTCTCTGCTCACTGACAGAGAGAGCCATTGAGACTGTTTGGAGGTGCAATAGAGGAGAAAAGGATGGGAATGTATTTGGCTCAGCATGTGTTCTTTTTTTCCCATCATCCTCTTCCCTGTCATCAGTTGTTGAGGACAATCTTGCCAAGGCCGATCGTGTGTCCACATCTTTGATGAAGTCAGGTTCAGAGATTGTCATAAGGCCACATGGAGGCAGTGAACTTTCCCTTCAGGCTAACAGTGGGGATTGCTGAGGTCTCTCTTTTCCTTTTTGTTACACGGAAGATGGCTTTATGATTGCCAACTTCATATTGTTGCAATCACTTCCTTTGTAACCTTTGTGTTTATGCTACAGCAGAAACATGCAGAGGTAATGATCTTAAGGTTGGTGGCATACTAGAGCTTTTTCTTTTAACGTGAAACAAAATCCTCCATATAGCTTTGCCTCAATCCAGTTCTCAGTGGTGTTGTGACAGCCAGCTTGTTCAGAGTGGTGTGGTGGCGTCTAGAGGGGAGGGGGTCAGATGGACGAGGTAATTACCCAGGTCAGTGAGCATGAAGGTGGGGCCATGGACCACTGTCATCACCGGGCTAACAGCTGGAGGCTAAAGCCCCTTCAACAGCTGGGTGATTATATATACACACACAGCCACACACGCACACACACACACACACACACACGCACACACACACACACGCACGCACGCACGCATGCACGCACGCACGCACGCACGCACGCACGCACACACACACACTACCTTTTAGCCCCACATACCATTCTATACCCACGTTGCCTTTAGCCTGCAAGTGGATGTCAGTTGACGGGAATTTAAATAGTTTTTCTTGGCCCCAGACAATGCAATGATAATGGATAATGGTGCTCAACACAAATGATGCTCACCTGTACTGAGAAGTGGCCAGTATTGTGATCAATGTGGCACAGCTTGCCAAATACTCTACTCTTTCTTTACAATGCTGTATAGTCCATGAACGAAGCAATGGACATACACAATCCTCTCTCTGTCATACTGTTCATGCAATCATTACGCTTTTATAAAAATGTGACCTCCTCAATCTCCTCTCATCTTTCCTGTGTGTTTTGAGCTGCTGCTCCCTTATCCTCCCACACGAGGAGAAT
The DNA here is from genome assembly GCF_000735185.1 of Notothenia coriiceps. NCBI lineage: Eukaryota > Metazoa > Chordata > Actinopteri > Perciformes > Nototheniidae > Notothenia > Notothenia coriiceps. The sequence continues at coordinate 46,014 of NW_011357346.1, forward strand.
AGAGACATTAATGGAGCTGGCAGTCCTACTGTGTGAGTTATTACTTTGCTCTTTCCCTAATGGAGAACAATTTAATTATCAGCTAATTTGCTGTGTTGTCTCTGGTGACATGAAGTTCCCCATAGTGTCGGCTCCTATTAAATGTTCTGCTTTGACTCCTTTATTCAGACTCTGGGAGTAAAGAACACAGGTACTGTATAAAGTGTATATGAAAGAAATAGGAAAAGCATGTCACGCAACATGCCATATGTTGGTTTATTAGCAACTTTGCATCTTAATAATAGTCTCATCCTTAGATCATGTACAGATCTGATCCTTGGCAATGTTTACTTATTATTAGAAGGGATTATTTATCTATATTCTCATTTGCGTCTCAAGTGTTTAACATGGATAGCCATGTTGTTGTTTTCCTCTTACAGTAATCTGGTCTGATTTCATGATAATAAAGACAAGATGAAACGGAAAATAATTGAGTCCCAACCCGAGAACTATACACAATAGACCGCTTTTTATAAAATAAGGGACCTGCATTAAACCTTCCTATAGTCTGTGTTATTGTTATCCACTTAGTGTGTTCCATAGTGTTCCTCGTGTATCTGTCTGTCTCTGTTTGTAACCACTGGGTATAATAATAGTCAGCAGTGGAGCCGTCTTCCTTCCACATATAAAGTGGATATCATCCAGTGGGACCATTAAAACAATGTGTTATGATTGGGGGTCTTGAGCAGTGAAAGGGATTGATTTCCATTTAACCCCCATTAAATCCTCAGACATCTGGAATTCCTTTGCCAGCTCGTTCCCAACTCCTCCTTTTTGTTTTCTGTTGAAATATTCAGGAGTACCTCTTGTGTCTGTGCTCTTACTACCTCCCTGTCAAAATACACTCAACCTAATTTATTTATTTATTTCGTTTTAGGGTGTGTTAGTATACTGTGCACTCTGTGTGCTCCATCCTATGGCGTCTGAGTTTAAATCAAATGATATTCTCCGACGTGATTCCATGATTGTTTTACCCCTCAGTATGCATGTGGGGTTTTGCATACCTGCATGCATGTGGTGTTTGAGACTGAGAGAGTCTGCGTGCAAATGTGTGTGAGTATGTGTGTGTGTGTGCTGGCAAAAGCACACACACACTAAAGGGAGGCTCTGCGGATGCTGATCTTGTGTTGTTGTATGTAAGACCTGCAGGCCAAACGTAAAGATGGAGGGGGCACATGAAAAATAAATGCTAATCATCCAGCCACAGTGCACACAAAAGCTTAATTGGATAGAGGGCCCCTTCCTTATGCGTGTTCAAAAGAAAACAGTGAAAGAAAGGGCATAGACGGTTCGTTACGCCTTTGTTTTATCTTCAACCTTAGAAGCTTGCTTTACCTTTTGTTATGCTAAAGAGTCAAAAGCCACGACCCTGCAGTCATCACAATTGGCTTTGAAATAGTAATTAATAGTTTATTTAGGATTATCTTTGAGTTTGCAAAAACAGGCATTCTTGCGAAAATCTATACTTGTTCCTTTTTATAGTTTTTTTTACCAATTCATTTCATCTTCCAATTCATTTTACTATGGAGAATGATCTTATTTCACAATCTTCAATCTGAATATTCTAGTGGCTGTTATTGAATTCGGCCTGCGGCTCTGTCAAAGGGGTGTAAATATATGGGTCAGAGTGAGAGATGTTTGGCCATCCCCGTCTCTGCTCTAACAGCCATTAGAACAAACACCACACAGCTGCTTATACATGCACGCCTCCCCTGCAACACAATATCTTATCAGCTGAGAATCTACACTGGCCAAATCAATTAGAGCCTGTGAATATCTATGGATCTGCAGTGTGAAAGCATCAACATCCCCCCAGCTCCTCCTGAGAACCGCCAAATTAATAACTCTAAGTGGATAATGCCCTTGCTCCTATCAACATCAAAATTGAATTCTTGCAAACAGCTGAAATATAGCCAGGGCATGAGGCACTGTGGTAGTCAGCATTACGGGCTTTCTCTTTGATAGCTTGGTATCCTACGGTCCTGCTCTGCGCATTGAAATTCAAAATGCTAATTTGAACAGTACCTAATTGGCAGGGGGTATTTAATAGAAAAGTGTTCCTGGAGCCATTTCTTTCCAGACACTAGGCTCGGCATTGATTCACCGCTGAGTGGCTCTGTTGAACAAAGGGACTATAAGCATGGATCTACAGCATGGTGTAAAGATTTGTGTTGAGCAGAAACGGGTCATACGTAAGTCCGATCCACTGAAACTGGGGACCCTGGGAGGGGAACCAGCAGTGCTTGTGAAATAAGTGGAAAGGACAGAGTAAGTGCTTTTAGATAATACATAGTAACACGAGAGCCAGCAGAGCCCTCCATCCCCAATACCCACTGACTGTTGAAATCTCATTGCCATCTCTCATTTGTGCTGTTTTGACCGCTGTGGGTCATCTATATTGCCATGAGCACCATGACACACTCATTCAGAGAGTCCTTGTGCCGGCAACGCTTAGACTGTTCTCATTCACGTGGGCTGTGAAGTCTGGGTTGAGGGGTCTTTTTCCTCTCTATCTGCAACAGTTTTTGAAGCAGCAGTACATCAACATTGACTCATGTTTGTCCCTTGAGTTTGTTAAAGTTAATCTTGCTCTGATGAGCTCTTTTAATAAGATACAGTGCCTTCTCACTGCAGTGGTTTATTCCTCCCAGGGAACAGAGGTTTTCCATGCTGTACTTCCCAAGGACTTTATGTTGTGTTTTACACCCACATCAATTCAACTCAACAATGACCCTAGTTCCCACACAACCTCATCCTTATCCTGTTCAGTCTGATTTGCTTAATCACAATTAGCTCTTTTCAAGGTCATTGGACTTCCTGATGACTTTTGTACCTCCTCTCTTCCTCTTTCCTGCTCAATTCTCATGCCTTTCTTTCCCATAGATGCCCCCTTTGTCCTTCTTCATTCAATTCATCATGTCGCTCATCTCCAGCATGAGTGGATAGTCAGTCTAAGTAGCTCTTGTCTTTGTGCGTCTCCAAAACGTCATTCACAATGGCCCTTGACACTGCCAAGAAGGGATGGATGAAATGTTTTTCAACTCTTAAAAGCTGCATCATGGACAAAGAGGGCAATCCCATCTCTTTCAATGTCAAAAGAGAAGTAGTGGCAAACAACTAAAGTAGTACAGATAAAAAAAAGAGCTGCAACTGATACAATTGTGAATCAATATAAATGTTAAGCTGAAATTGTATGTGGCATTTTCTAAGAAAGACATTTATTTTGTATTCAATTATCACACCTCAAAGTATTTGCCCAGTGGTCATTACAAATGTTTGAAGAGTGCAAATATCACGTTAGCTGTACTGATTTTCTTTGTCACAAATTCAGCAGTGTTTTAAAGTGTTTGATGAGGCGGATGAAGGGTTAAGAAAGCTGCCGTCTATCATTCCTTTTGTCCTCTTCACACAGCAATAGTACGAGATGTTATTGGGGTCCAGCACAATCTGATAGAAGGGGAGATGGGGTCACTGGCATGCCTGCAAACACTCGTTCATGCTAGACCGCCTTTCAATAAATAAGAAATGTTGTCTCCCTCACCAATATAATATTAACCTGATCTCCCCCATGGAGAGTATGCGGGGTACCTCCTGGGTAAGGGGCGGTAGAATAGCCTCCGGGCCACAATGCTAATGGATACACACGTACACAGTGTTTGAGGATTAGACGAAAGCCCATCTAGGGGGAATATAGCCCAGGATAGCATAAGGGGGGGAGTAAAGGCATCTCATTTCAACATCAGGTCGCCGCCACATCTGTAGCTGGTGGTCATAGAGTTCACCACGCAAAATCAAGAGGAATGGGATGCACATAGAAGTAAAATACAATGTTTTTCACTGAAAAGCTCATAGAGAATGGGGCTGATTAAAATGACATGCCTGAGGTAAATCCTAGACATACAGAGGCATAAATGAAAGTGAACGATGGAACTAGAGTGGATGGATGTTGCAGTCCTCTGTAGCAGTGGCTTCATGCTGTGTTTACCTTTGAATCCCTTTCACTTTTTTCTCATCCTAAATTCACTTTTCCCTTGGCGACAATCTATTGGTCACAGTCTGGGAGCAAGGCAGCAAGGCTTAGACCACAGAGAACGAGCTCCATCCCAAACTGTTAATACTGGACACATTCTCATTCAAAGACAGTACCAAATACCAACACTCTCATTCAGCTGATTGAAATCATTTAGAGGGTTATACAAGACAAAATATTATGCTTGAGACACAAAGAATAATTGCTAATGGTAGCTTTAGAGAGGCCTCATTCTGGAAATGAGAATGAGGGTGACAGAGAATATTTCAACTCTTTATCTTGAGCTTTCATTAATGCATGTTTAATGGAAAGGAAGCTCAGAGAGGAATGTTAATTATCACCATTCATTTTCCACCGAGCAGCAAGATGGAGGATGCTTCCACTGGAATAAAGGTGATTCAGACTTGTTGTTCTCACAACCTGCACTTGTGTGCCGACACAGCCGATCTGTTTTGTTGCATGTTTATGTCGCCCACAATTGGCTACTCATAACAATTTATGCTAATACATCCAACTCTTGTTTTTAGTGCGAAACACACTTACAGAGAGCTTTTTTTATGCCTGTAGTCAATCAATACCTGTGAAGAATATTGATTTACTTTACGAGCAAAGAGAGTACACAATCTTAGCTATATATATTTTATTTATATCTCCCCTAGATTCTGATGTGTGGGAAACTCGTCTGAAAGGTTGAGTTTGTGTGTAGGTCTGTAGAGGAATGCAGATGTGGGGGTGCATGCAGAGTGGATGCACCATTGTTCACTGTGTGGAACTCGTCTATAATTTACAGGGTCTCCACCCCTCGCCGTCACTAATGGATGGGGGAGTCTGCTCGCAGACTGAGGGGGGCGTTGAGATGGGCTTGAGGATTGCCTCTTGAAGACCCCCTCCACCACCACAGCAGATAAAGAATGCCCACTTTAATTTGGTGCATGTCTAGTCCACGCTAAGGGTTACCAAAGATACCGAGACAAATCTTGAATACAGCGCAAAGGTTCTGAGGTGGGACATATCTCGTGAGGGTGGATATTTGAAAGCGGGGTGATGGAGAATTGGAGGAAGAGGGGGTGTACATTGCTGAGTGTACACATATCATTACCATCCCCTATAGCTCCGGGGCTTGTCATGCTGAAGGCAGGCAGATTGGAAGGGCTAATGGGAGCCGGGTTGATGCTGTGTGGAGTAATTTATTGCAGGAGGCGTGGTGGTTGACGGGGAGGCAGGGGAGAGAAAGAGTCCTTAATCCTCACCATAAAAAAAGAGATATAACGTTTCACCTTAGTGTGGGGGAGCACCTTGGAGGACAGGTGCTCAGCTGAGAGAATGATGGAGGTCAATGCAGCCCCAGGCTAAATTGAAATGACTGTATGGCGAAGGCTGCCTATGCCTCTCTGAGTAGTGTCAGCTCCAAAAGAGTACAGCCTTTGTTGTTGGCCTGCTCAGAGCCTTGACACCAGATGTGATTGTCAACCACAGGATGAAGAGCAGCTGCTGTGGGGTTGGTATGGACTGGGTACACATATTCTGCATGTTTGTCTGTGAAGTTTTTGTGGACATGGTAATAAAGGCTTCTTGGGCTGGGCCACACTAGAATGTGAGTGGTCAGTGATATGCAGGTCTGACACCCAAAGCATCAGCGACCTGAAACACTCCCATGCAATACACCCACAATGACTTTTTTACCAACCTCTCTCTCCACCTGTTTATACGGAGAGATAGAGACATTTCTCTCCTGGCAGAGGAAGGATCAAGAAACAGGGGTTTCATCCAGATAGCTTTAGGCAGTGCCGTGTGATGAGAGCTTGATGAAATCATTGTTTGAATCTGAAGGACACAGAGGAAGCTGTCTGAAACCGTTAGAATCAATTTAATTTGAGCTTTGGGATCAAAGGCAAGCCTGTGGGCTGCTCAGTATTTTTAGTGCTGCCTTTAAGGCCATCAGTCATTTTCAATCGTGATTAAGTTATGGAAATCACAGGCTATTCTTGATGTGTTAATTTTCATTAGATTACTGATGGGTAGACTTTGACTGATGCATAAGCGCGGTGTTGTTGACTGAAATTCAATAGAACCATCCATTGATTTGTGTTATGCTGTGCATTTTTACACTCAATGCTCCTATCAGGTAAACGTTTCACTCTGTAGGCCCATGTTGTTTTATATTAAATGTTTCTGCTGGAATCACTTTAAGGAGGGCTTCTCAGTAGTTTCTCAGTGACTTGTAAGATATCTTCAGTAGTGGCATACTCCTCTTAATACGTAACAACTTGGTGATTTTTTTTTTTATATGCTGGTATTGGTATTGTCTGTAGTTCTTTTAGAGGGTCAGATCTTGTGTCTGACCTATTAAGAGGTGGCCCGAGGACACAGCACTCTGGACCGACTACACGGCTGTGGACAAAGCTACTGATAGAATCT
>NW_011357346.1:57500-78032 GCF_000735185.1 Notothenia coriiceps
AATCCCGGGGATTAGTTGAGTCTTATACTAAGCCTCTAAAGACGCCCTGTAGACCTGAGTAGTTTTTCTACTCTCACCTCCACCTGAGGGACTTCCATCTCAGCTCTCCATTAGTTTGAGGCGCATGGTGTAACATCACACCTACTTCTCTACCTCAGGCTCTCACGCCAAATGTGTACGAACCAGAAGTGGCAACACTGACCTCCCCACTGGCTCCTGCGCCCCAGATGGCCTCAGTTAGACACTATCGACAGACGTGCCAACATGCTCCCTCTTCTTGTCTACAAACACAGAGCACACAGTATAAACAGAGTGTATCACCAGACGGATACATTCTGGATTTTGTTGCTTTTTCTTTTGTTATCAGGGATTTAGCACTGCATGGTCATCAGCATCCCCCTGAAAGCTTAAGTGATATAGCTGACAATTGGAAGTGCATTACGGCAGGCCATTGACTTGACCTCTGACATCGGAGGCATCCTCAGGGCATGCCCCGGCCATTGGGAGAACTCCCATGATACACCAAGGCTACTCTCTGTCCACACATGTTGCAGGATGCCGGTGTGGAAGGACATTGATAGTTTGGCTAATGAGTGTGAGGGGATGACCAGCATTAACCCTCTTTAGCATCCCACTGCCTATCTGTCTGACGGGCTATGCCTCACTTGGCACTGCAAAAAGACAATCAATAGGCTGAGATCTGTCACTCAGACCTACTTTGATTCAACACAAAAAAGCATGTGTTTCGCCAACAAAAAAGTAACAACCATTTCAGGTTTCATCCGCATATACAGTATGCTCCATATCCACCCCCGTGGTGGTCCCAGTTTGGTAACAGACATAGAGGATAGACATTAGAGAGCCTTTGCAGAGAGCAGCCCAGCGTTGCCACATGCAGCAGGCAGGGCCCTGTTCGGGGGTGTGCTCTGAGCCTGGCTTCACCACATCAGTAGAGCAGGCCTCATCCAGCAGCCCTGCCTCCAAGCTCCTATCCACCTCCTAACCCAGAGACCAAGCCCAGGCCCTGCCTCCACTGCTCTAATTATAACAGGAGCTCCACAATCTGTAATTTATAACCCTAAAACACTGTAATTAACTACGGCTTTTATAGGGAGTCATAAATAATGCCAGGCCCTTTTTATAAAGCTTGCTTCTCTGCTCTGCTATTTTACTCTTTGCCCGCTCTGAGTTTGTTTCGAGGTAACTTGGGGAGACCTGGGATTATTACTCAAGCCCACCACCTCATTTAACCCTTTGGCATCCCACACATTAAGACAACATCAAAGAGTTTAAGCGTTTTCTGTCTGGGGGATTTTGTGGGGTTACCCCACAACATTACATCAGAACATCTTGTCAAGTCCTGCCAGCTTTCGGATGTCTGACTCAGGGTTGGGGGTTTGAAGGACGCTAACTTAATATGTACTTGATGTTCCTGGAAATGCGGTAAGGGAAGCCTCTGAATGATGCTGGTATACTGTCTTTAGTATAGTGATGTAATTAATTACTCTAACAGAGCGAGGCAAAAAGCCACAACAGGCCAGGAAAATGTTACCATATGGCTGAGGTAAAGACAGATTCCTCTTTAATGCCCTGTGAAATATATAGAGCACACACACACACACACACACACACACACACACACACACACACACGCACACACGCACGCACGCACGCACACACACATACAGTTTTCAGGTTAACGGTTATGAGGAAGCTATGTTTTTTTTAACCAATGTACTTAAAAAAAAATCCCCTTCTGTCTCTACTTACCTTTTTATAGATATTTTACCCGTGCAGTAGCAGATCCGAGGTAGTCACGATAGTCAAAGATGCAAGGGAGATGATGGTACATATGGAGGATGGTTCCTGCTGTAATCAGGTGCATTGTCTGACGGGTGTACTCCTACCTGCCTGTTTGGGTGGCTGGTGATTTATGTGGTGGTCTTTACTTACAGTCCTTTGGGAGGGCAGCTACTGAACAGGCTGGAACAGCTCGACTCAGCATTATTCTCCTGTCACAACCTGCTTACCAACTTGTTCCTCTGACAACACAAAACAACCCGTACGGAGAAAAATCACCCGCTCAACAAAACCAAAAACAACCTCTCCATTTTGTCTGAGAAAAAGGTTAACAAAAGTGAGATACATAGTGAGGCGCAAAACAACAGCAAACAAAACAGAGTGTAACAAAGCCTGCGGATGAGGAGAGGTGAAGTATGGGATAAAGAATGGGCCACCCTGGGCACAAGGAAAGCTCTTAGCACCCACTCCCCAGGACTCAACAGACAATAGTCCATCTGCTGGAGACACAGAGGCGCTTTCAGTCTGCAGAAAAGCCCCCTCGTTTGGATTCAGCCTCCCAGTATCTTTCTCTCTCCTCCCTTTCGACCACCCAGACACTGCCGCCGCCCCATCTCCCCGCTCTCTCACATCACACATATGCAGGAGATGATTATAGTCCTCCCTGTCTTACGGCCCTGCCTCCAGTTGTTTTAGTATCCACTGGAGACAGATCCTACTGATAGTTCAAGGCAGAAAGGGGCTCTGTTCTATTGCTGCTTAAACCCTTCTCTTTAGCTTACTATTCAACTTGGAATCAATTAATCTCAAACCTGCCTGGTAAAACGCCCGGAGGAGGGATTTGAGTTGAAACCAGTATTTTGGGTATTTTCCAAGAAAATGCGCAGATGAGAATTCAGTTGGAGGTGTTATGAAGAGCTAAATAGAATACCGATCCATTCCACGGTCTGTCTCTAGAGATAAAAGAAACCCTTTAAAAATAAAAAAATGTCCCCCCTTTACTTTTGAAGATGCATATAATGAACGTGCACACATATGTCTGTCTGCTTGGCAGTCTGTGTTTTTGCTTGTTTGTTAACGCTTTTGTGTGAGCAGTGCTGTGGCTGGGGCTGAGTGCCGTCCTCAGCGGAGCATTTGGGCCTCCTGAGAGGTGACTCTGGGGTTTCCTGTGCTCCCTTGCTACGCCATGATCTTTAATGACAATATGGTGGCCCAGGCAGTGGCAGCTCCTCTGAGAGAGAGAGAGAGGGGGGAGGAGGAGGAGGGCAGGGGCTGATTAGCGTAGTAGGCAAAGATGTTTACCAGGCTTTACTGCTCACAGCTTTAACTCCTATCAGGCGCTCTATGGTGATTAAGCTTTCATTTATACTCCATCCGAGTGTGTGCAGCTTATCTAAGATCAGCTTTCAACACCTTCACTGATTCCTGATTTGCTAGGGAATAATCTTTATTGTTGGCCTTTGTTACAATAATACATTTTTTTAAGTATTTCATCTAAATTCAAGTAATTCAGTAGCCAATGCCTCATCTGCCCTCCATAGCATTCACTTTGCTACTAAGGAACTTTGGGATGTTGTGGCCTGATTTCAAAATGTTTTGAGTGGGTTTATGAAATGTGACTTAGTCTTAATATGTTCGGCAGTGTGTCATTTGTCGTGCACTGATTCTGTTGAGGATAACCAAAGTGGTTGTGTGTGTATGTGCACGTTTTTATGTTCTTGTGGACGTTACAACTAGAAAGCTCTTGACGTGAAGTAGATGTTAATCCTCCCTCTAACTAAGCTGCCAGCTCTTGGGTATAATTTGAACCCGTCCAATCTAAATCTCAGCATGCCTCTTGAATAAGTGGTAGGCTGCGGACTGCAGTTTCCGTCTGTGCGTGGCAGCTTTTCTCTGATGACATAATGCGTTGACCCTCCTTGTTGTGTTCCATGCATTGAGGCTGCTAGTGGCACAGTCGCATAATCCGGAAATAAGTAAGTGGCAGGGAGTGGGGATGTTCTCTTTAAAGCTTAGCTATATGCCCAGCAGTGATGAGAGGGGTCAGTCTAGGGATGAGAGAGTCTCAGCACATTTTTGTGGTCTTACTTTTGCCACAGCCACTTCTCAGGGACAGGCATAATTTATGCTGGCAGATGAGGACAAGTTTCCTCATGTCCCTGCTTCACAGCAGTTCTCCACCAATGACTCTCTATGGCAACATACAAACACCTGTGGGAGTAATCGCAGCTGCCTGTGTGAAGGATGTTATTGTGTTTACGAGGAAGCAAGCTACTTGTTATCAAGTACATCTTATTAGTCAGATATAACTGCAAGTATATATTTTGTACGGAGCCTAATGTATTCTCTGTTATTGTCATTTTTAAACCACTACAAAACCACATATTGCTTTGAAATAAATTACATCCACCATGGGATACTTTTTCTTACCATGTGGGTTGATGCTGCAGAGTAGTACCATCTATAATCAAATCAATGGCAGAAAATATATCTCTTGAGCTGGGCAGAGTTGGCATTTATGACAGAAAAGTGTTGAGATGTAGCAGTATACTGAAGAAAGGGAATAGTTGATTTATTTGCTGAGCAAATCGCTGTCACAGCAGCCCTGCTCTCAGTCCTTTCCCCGGTGCCCAGTGGGCCAATTAGACCCGCTTTCTAATCCAAGTTACAACACCTAACTATGCCACCAGAGAGTAGACGCATGCACAACACAGACCGGCTGCTGTCATACACATTTCAGTTACAGAAACTCTGCTGCTTTTTCCATTGTGCATTCTTATCAACCGCCCCTCCTTCTCCGCGTGTCTCCCTTGTGGTACCTGCTCCACTGTGGGCCAGTCAGGCAGTATGGTTGCACGGCCGTTGCCGTATGGTCGCTGCCATGCTCAGGTGATTAGGCCTCATTATGAAGACATTTGTGCTACACTAATTAACAATCATGTTGTGTGCCTCTCAACCTCTCCTCTCCTTCCCTCTCAAGTTCCTGCTTAAGTTCAGGCTGTGGTTTCTCACCTGCTCTGCAGTCTGACGTTTACCCTTGCACTGAAGCAGCTACCAGATTGTAGTCTTCACACTGCGCTGACACTCCCCCAACCAAGTGTTGACAGTTAATTTGACTTCACCTTCATCAAGAGCAACAACAAATCAGAACTGCTCTGACCCTCAATCAGTGCAGTGCAGTGCAGTATGATGGTGTGTCAAACATTGTCGCGTTGAGGTTTGACACCGTTTCCATCTGATATTCATCTGTTTGCTTTCATCCCAGACTCTGGCTGATTACACAGCACAGTTTCCGACTAGACACTCAACGAACACTTTGGTCCAACAGTCGTGTCTACCAGCTGTTAAGAGAGGACAGGCATCTAATCACTCCACTCTTATTTACAGAAGAAAAAGAGGCCTCATCTTATATATTCAGACCATAAAGCATCTATCCAAAGGAAGCTCAACAGAAGGGTTTCCTAGTTCCGTTATGGCCACTGGCCTTGACAGCGGCACCATTAGCAACTGGTGTCAAGGCAAGGGCAAACCTGGGCGGGAATGGCTGGTCTCCAGGGGGGGAGCAGGAGGCTATATGGTGGCTGTGAATGAGGGGGATGGGTGTCATATTGCAAATCATCTAACAAAGCAATGAGATTACCGCGGGTAACGGGTTTTAATATCAGAGCTCAGTTATTGCCAGAATCTCCACAGCGCCATCTTAAATATGTCAAACATGATTTAAAAGGTTATTACACTGCTTAGTGGGGAAGAAGGGCATTTTCTTTTTTACAGAGGCTTGAACTTTCTTTTTTAATATTCCATTTTGGTATGTTGGTCTCTATTTGAGAGTGAAGTGACCAACTGGAATTTGGGGGATTATGACATGCAACAAAGGTTCCAATGCTGTTATCAATCCCTGGTCATTGCAGTATTGTGGCTTGCTCCACACCCACTCTACAAAAGCGCTCCAGTTGTGTGATTTTAATAATATATCTCTCTCTGCCTTAGCCATCCTGTATACATGCTAACAAACAGAATAGTTTCTGAGATAAATTATCAATAAGAAAAAATGCCCAAAAATATAAACACATCTCAATCGTCTAAAAACAATCTGTGTTAGTGGCTGCTCTTTAAAAACACATTTGTAAATGGAAGTCTCTGGGAAGAGTACTCTCCACAATATCCTGTATGATCTCAATGTGGGGTCTGTGTAGTCTCATTTTGGCTCTTGTCACGATAGAAGCCTATTGTGTTCCCTGAGTGATTGTGCTATGATCTAAACACACAGGGAGCCCCCAATCCTGTTGGCTCCCCATGTTGTTGCCGTGGGGGCCCCTGTTGGAACAGGCCTTTCCTGGGACAGGCCTTTCATACTGGCAGGAACCATTAGATGTCATGTTCAAGCACATTAGTTCCAGTGTTGACTGGGGACGACTCAGGAGGACTGCGGTGGCCTCAACCTCCATGTTGGCCCAGGGAAATCTTAGTTAGCTAGAGAGTAAGACGGGCTGGATTTGCTAAGGCAGGGGTCAAAAAGGCTCAAATGTTTCTCCGCTTCTTTCCTGCAAATCCACTGCTTGCCACTTGAGCATTATTTCTCCTCGAGCCATATCTTGCTGTATAAGTCTGTGTAGCATGCATATGCAATGATTTCTGAATTCCCATGCACCTGCTCTCCCCTCCCGCTGCTTCCACATATCTAGGCCCTCAGGGGAAGAACAGATCTGATATTCTTACCACCCCACTCCACCCTCCCACCTACCGCCAGTCATTCCCGAGCTCCTTACTCATTCCTCTCCTGCTGGAATGTCAGTGTGATATGATGCGTTTGACACAATACAAAGACAAAGCAGGGAATAGTTGCTTGCTAATCAAAAATGCCGAACTGGGATGATATATGCAGCAAAAAATGTAGTTAATCATCTTCATCTCGTTCTTTTAGGGATATGCTAGTGATTACCTGAACTGCGTTTTAACACCTGCATTCAGTAAGCGTTTCTTGGCAGTTAAGCGACACTGATTTGACTTATTTTTCTCCAGCTTAAATTAACTCCATATTTTCAATGAAGAATTATATGGTACATTCTGCAAAAGCGTTGGACCCCCTGGAGACAGAAGTATATGCGTCTAGGAGTTGAGCCAGCAGGCAGTGCTCTGCACGTTCTGCTCTTTGTGTCTCTCATCAGCAGGTTTGTGGTGCGGCATGTTGAAGTGGTGGATGCTCATTTTCAAATTTGTTTGCTTCATAAATCATTGGCTTCCTCCATAGTATATCGAGATAGGAAACTGGCAGGGAGTGAAAAAGCGCTCTTTAAGCACCCCCAGCTGCTCAGCTGTCTTACACTTGGGATCCTCCTCATACACAAGTGAAGACTGAGGGAGTGCAAATTGAACCAATCCATCAAAGAGGGAACCATTTATTTAACCTTCCCCTGTCAGATATTTAATGGCTCTTTTATTACATGTAGTGAAATGCCACATTTATTGTTCTAACTAGTGTAATAGTTATACATATGAGTACCTGTAGGAAGATGCTGTGTTCAGACTGAGTGACTAATGGAATACCATGTATAGTGGGAGTTGTGTTAAAGGGAATGCTGTAGAGAACAAAGTAGCAAAGAGTGCTAGACAAGAAATGCAAGAGTAAGACAGTATGCAGAGTGGAAAAGGGTGCAGGAATAATAAAGCAGTGTCTATGGCAAGCAGCCAGGCAGAGTGTGAGGGTAGGGTTCAGATAAAAAGAAGAATAGGAGACTTGGAAGTCAGCCAGTCAGATTTCACAGGTTTCTTTCCCTTTTCTTTAACTCACCATCTCCTCCCCCCGTTTAATGTCAGTGCCAAGATCTTTTGCCAGAAAGTAATGGAAACTCCCTTGTAGCTAGTGTTCCAATAGTAGAAGAGCGGTTTGTTGAAAAGGCTCTTTTCATTGCTGTTTTCTTACAGTACAGTATGAATGGTTGCTGCAATCATTAGTCATTAGTTATTCTCTGTATTTGACAACATTTGTTAAGAACATTCATGTTATTCATCAGCTGTTCTTTACCTGTCGACTGTACACCCCACCACTCCCTTTCTCCACCCAACACTCTTTGATTTGACAAAATGCAATTCCAGACATTGTCACTTTGTATTTCTATACATGTAGTTATAAAGAATCTTATTAAAAATAGAAAGAGGGCGAGGTCAACTTTAAACTAAAAGGTCCCAACTTTGACCACCAATTTTATTTTTTAAATATGGGTGGATACAATAACGACCAGTATTCAGCCACTGAGATTAAGAGTTGAACTCCTGAATGTTCTGGTGGAGAACACTAGCACATTGTGCAAATCGCAGTTGGTAAAAAGAAGCATACTCAGTCGACATATGCATACATGAAGGATTGGAAATAAAAAATAAATATGCACCCTGCTTCTCCTACATCAACAATGAAAAGACAGAAGATGCACAGCACATATATTGCAGTCTGTTCGTGCAGTTGACACAATGCCCCAAAATGACACTTATTAAATCGTAACAAGCGTGCCCTGGGCACCCCATCGTTAACCCCCGCAGCCCCGCCTCCTTCAGGAGCCCAGAGGTTTGTCAGTGCACTAAGAAGAAAATGCTGACATTGTGGGCTGCTGCTGTTCCTGGTTATTGCAGCCCACATCTCAGAGCTGTCAGGAGCTAGCTGGTGGTGATGTGGGGAAATTGGACTGACTGCTTTCTGGAGGGCATTCCCCCCCTGCTGTGCTCTGACCTGAAATATGAGCGAAGGGGCACTAGTCACTGGACCATCACCTGCTGTAATATAGAGAAACAATGGCAGTTATATCCTAACTCGAGGCATCCATAGCCCACATTTGGATATCAAAGTCTATTTTGGAAGGAAGCTTTTTCCTCTGCCCTCTCTCATTCAGTTCATGTGAGAGGGGGATCTTGAGCTGGACTCAACAGTGGAAAGAATTTATCAGCGATTAGTCGAAGATTGGATGAACTAATCCTTGGGAGCTACTTCAAGGCTCTTCAGTCCCTTCTCCTGGGGACATAGGCCTATGTGTGTCACGCTAATATCCAAATATCCACACATAGACATGCTCACACGCACACACAGACTAGTCTAAACAGAAATACAAAAACAAAAAAGGTTCATTCATCAAACACATTAATGCAAATGTATTCAGATAAACTTGTGTTCACACACATACACGCACACTGATGCACTAACCACAAAATCCCTTCTCTACCACCTGCTAACCCACATCCATACTGTTTTCCTCTCCCCTGCAGCTCATCAGGGATTAGGGAAATTGCCTGGAATGAAAGAAATATGTTCTTTGATGGCCCCTTTTCATGCATATGGTGGCACAAGACGCAGCTGGAGGTTCTTTCTGGGGCCAAGGAACAGGCTTCAGCTGTAGGAAAGCTGAACACAGTGAATGGTCGGGCATTGTGTCCTGTTTCCTCAGTGTTTCAAGACGGTTTATTTTAGGTTGTGCCTTTTATTTGTGCTCATTACCATTCAGTTCATCAACTATTTATGTTTCAACTTCAGTGGCAATGTTATGGGTAAGGCATCAGTTTGCCCTGCTGACTAAGTTTACCATCTAAAGCTTCATTTCAGCAGATGTTAAGTGAATTGGGACATCCTGTAACCACAGTGTTGCCCTCCTCTAATCTAATTGCATCTCCAGGCTGCAGAACTCCTGGAACATGTTGATGTGGTGTTTCATGATGCTGCTTTAGTTTCACAAAGTGCACACATGGCTTTTCCGTCAGTTACACCGCAGCTCGTACGGCACGGCCAACTGGATGCCAGCAGCCTGATGGTGAGGCTAGAGGTAATGACCCCCTGTGCATATGGGGGTGGGCATAAGAGGGAGGGCGAGCGAGCTGGTAGTGGTCTGTAATTGAACCCAGTGTGACTGCGTGTTGAGGTTGTCAATCAGCACCACTGGATGGTCGAAAGCTATACATCCTGTTGGGGGGGCGTTTGGGTCTGGGGAGGTAATTGAAGGGTTTTAGCATGGACTGCTATTGTACCACACAACAAGTTCAGGTTTTATCACCACAGGGCCACAATACATGCGGTCTTTTTGGGATTGTGAATAACCGACCCTATCTGCTTCCTGGGAAGGCGGATAATTACACAAGATTATTTTTCTATATTGCCAGTGTAACGTGAAATATGGCCAGTCAAGCTATAATACCGCCAGACAGATAAGCATGTGAGGATGAGAAGATGCAATCAGTTTAATTGTCCAGGAAAGATGTGTGCAGCTATTGGTCATGTTTATGCCCCCACTCTTCATTTGGCTGCCAGTAGATGGCAGGCCTAGCGTATATTGATCTATTAACAATGTCTACATATTGACAAGCTGTGCAGTAATGTATATTCCTGCAATTATTGGGGGGCCTGCTCTCACACGTATGCATCTCCTCACCTCTGACCTTTACACAGCCAAAGGCATGTAGGCTGTTTTATTATGATAAATACATTCTGCTATTGTAAGAATAGATGGAGAACAGCTTGCAGACAGTATTCAAGCCATTATGAAAACATTCAGAAGCCCTTTTTACAAAAATCTTCATGTGTGGGTAGTGGTACAAGTAGTAATGTTGTCAAATTATTACTACTTAGGGCACTACTCAGAGGATATATGTATTGCAGTTATTTGGTTTTATTAGCAATCAAAAGTGGATATTTCTTCATTCCAAGCTGCTCTTTGTACCCTGTCTGCCGGCCTCTCTCTCTCTTGGTCTTTTACTTAAAGATAAACATCCCGTTGATGTCTTTCTGTGGTCTCCTGTTAAATGTTTGCTTTGTTTAACCACAGTAGAAAGGCTTTGATCATTTAGAGATGGCCTTTGCTTATTTTAGCATATGCATGCTATTTCAACTGTGAACTAATGATCAGCAGAGAAGCAGATGTGCGCAGCAGATACACATATAAGAAGACATGTGTGTGCTTTTTGGCATGTTTCTACGTAGTGAAAATTATACTGTTAGTTTGAAGGACAATGTGGCTTAGTCTCCACAAGCCTCTCCACCCCACAGTGAGGCTTTTTTGTTGCCCAAATGAAATGAAGGATGGAAAGGAGGAAAGAAAGGCTGAATTTGAAATGGACTTCCATCATGGGACCCATGGCTCTGTCCAAAACCCCAACCAGACCAGAGTCCCTCCTCTGTGGTCACAGCGGCCTTGTAGTGTCCTGGCACAACCCAGCAGCACAGAAATAACAGAAAGTAAAAGGGAAGTCATTATGGGGCTGGGCTTTTGGTCGAATTGAATTATTATGACTGTGTCCAAAATAAACGTGCACACCGCAGTTCGTTGGTTTATGAGAAAAGGGGGAAAATAATCAAGATTGAAACATAAATGTAATTATAAAAATTGGCTTTGTGTTTCTTTTGAAGTCTGTAATTTTCTTATTCTGTTCTAATTCTACTCTCTCAGCAAAGAGGATTGGCAGTAGGTCCCTAAGGTACTTGTTACGATAAATATGGAAAAGAAAAGTGTGTAACAGATATTTTTAAGGACTTTAATGAAAGGAAAGGGCACCAGTGAAGAAATGTACGTACCACTTGGCAGTGTAGTAATGACCAGTTGTCCAGCATGTGGTCCACTTATGTCCCTTAATATTCTTACACACACACACACACACACACACACACACACACACACACACACACACACACACACACACACACACACACACACACACACACACACACACGCACAGCACATAAGTGACAGAGACTCTAAATCCTCTGCTGTCCCTACTGTGCTAATGGAAGGCTCATATCTTCTTAGTCCCACAGGAAAGTTGTTCTGTATACCATCCCATAGTGAGGCTAATCTCTAGTTTATGGGCCAGAGAATATCTCTGTAACCACAAACGCTAACCCTTAAAAACTCTTCCACAAACCACACAGGGTCCTATCTCAAGCAATTAACAGGGCTCAGCCCAACGCGTAAGCTGCCTGCTTCCAGCCGTTGTGAGGCAGAGAGACAGCACTTGCATGGGGTCCTGGGATGGGGACCACCCTGGGGGCTATTAGAATTGATTGGATGTCCTTACTTAGTAATGACCAAGCTTCTCTTAGTGCTTAGCATGCTGACCTAAGAACGATGAGGCCAGTGTCCTCTTGGCAGTTTCACACAAATCCACTTCCCTGCAGCACTCAACTTGAGTCCACAGCTGTGCTTTAAGATAGAGAAGATGCATGAAATGAGATTGTGGTGGTCCCTCTCCCTTTCCATCTTTTGTAACCCTCTTTGTGCAACATGATGCCCATATAGTAACAGCATCAGGCTACAGTGTGAAGGTATACATCTGTTGAGGGGTAATGAAGTAGATGAATAATAAATGTGGGAGTGTGCCATGTGTTGCCATGATCCTCGGGCGGGTGGAAACAGTGGGGCGTGTGAGGGCCTCTTTGCCCCGCGGTCAGAGTCCACACAGTTGGGTGGGTGCCAACACCTCCAGATCAACAGCATTTCAACAACAGGAGCATCCTGATGTTCCTCTGATCTTCTCAGATTAGGCCTTGGTGGGGGAGGATCGATGGAGGGGAGCATGTGGTGATGCCGAATGCAGTAAAGCTTGTTTTCAATCGACTAGTTGTGTTAATGCAAAACAATGTCCTTAATGATTTTGTGGGATAGTTTACGGTTATTAACGCAAATCCCTCTTGCCCTTTCCTTTTATTTTGATTCAGTGTTTCAATTGTGTGTTAAATATGAGTGAACATGTGGTAGAGAACCCACATGTTGATTGGTGAATCACAGGAAAAGTAAGATACAGTGGGGCAAAAAAGCATTTAGTCAGCCATCAATTGTGCAAGTTCTCCCACTTAAAAAGATGAGAGAGGCCTGTAATTTTCATCCTATGTATACCTCAACTATGAGAGACAAAATGAGAAAAAAAAAATCCAGAAAATCACATTGTCTGATTTTTAAAGAATTTATTTGCAAATTATGGTGGAAAATAAGTATTTGGTCAATAACAAAAGTTCATCTCAATACTTTGTTATATACCCTTTTATTTTCCACCATAATTTGCAAATAAATTCTTTAAAAATCAGACAATGTNGCTTTCACCAGTGACTGACATGGCTAATCGCACTGGCCTCTGATTGGAGATGTAAGAGACAGAGATAGCCATTAAGTGAATCCATGTAAGAAATGGTTTAAAACCCTGTTATTTGCTACCAAGGAAACAGAAGGAAACCCTTTTATTGTTGTGTCTCACTATAGATAAAAAGTACTAATGGTTGGCCAAGGACTGTCTGCTCTATGCCAATACATGAATATTTGTCAAATAGAACAACAGCTGTGCTTTTAGAAAGCTAATGCAAAAGTAAAAAAATCCCAAATAAAAAAGGAAATATTCTATTTTTAACCCATGGACATTTCTTCTAATCATACAGTCAAAATGTTATCTTTTAAAACACTCAAAACTGAATGTGCCATTTTTCTTTGATAACAAATGTTCAAATGTCTCTAAATTAAGACAAATTAAGATTGATTAATTTAGTGTTGAGCAACTAAACTTCCGCATGATTATTCCGTGCATTGATACATTTATTGATATTATAACTGACTATGTACTAAGAATGATATCATATGCAGAAAAGACATGGAGGGCTATGGAAGGCTTCACCATGCTCCAGGAGGAGATTTAACGTAGTACCGTGCTTGCAGAGAAAACAAAGAACACAAAAGGAAAAAAAACGAGACGGACAACAAACCCATGTGAATCAAAAAGGCTTTCGGGGCTTTATCTGGCGGCACCATGTGGGAATGATAATGACCATCTTGGATCCAAAAGGACAACCATTCATCTTAACCCTGGACCGCCTGGCAAAACTCATAATCCCCCTCACACTGACGACCCACCACTAGACAGACAGCGGGGGGGAAATGGCACTTTGAGGAAGGGGATAAGACAAAGCAAAACCCATTCCTCCCCATTCCCTTTAGACTCAGCGTGATTATTTAACATTCCCTGGAATACTCTCCATCTGCTAGCTGGCATTAATTCCTTCTTTTACCAGATCTTCACCTTTACACCCATGAGATTATGTCACTCTCTATGCCCCCCTCCCTCTCTTTTACTCTCTTTACTGGTCCCTCCATCTGACTAATACCTTTTCCCAAGTGATGATTCATTTTATTCAGTCTTTCTTTTTTCCGTTGATCTGAAGCCTTACTAGCATCAACTGCTCTTTTCTCTTTTAACGTCCTCTATCCATCATAGCTGGAAGCAATGTCTCTCCCCCCTCATACTCCAACTGTCCACCTCTCCAATCCAGCTTTCCCCCTCTTTCCTCCCTAGAACCAGCCATCAGATTGAACGATGGTGAAGGTTAGATGGCTCCATTTTCACCCCTCCCGGCTCCTGACCCCGTCCCCACTTGCCCCTGGTGACATTACTAAATACTGCTGTCTCCGGGGGAGGTGATAGTCCCTCCATGTATTTTGAAAAAAAAATGACGCTCCCTTGTTTGGCTCTTTCAGTTTGAAACCTCTCCACGAACATGCAACAAGCTTTTTTCTGTCTTTTTCTGTACATGCCACACAAACCTTTATTTGGTAAGTGTCAACATCCTAAAGCCTATTAAAGACATTCAGCCAATGCATCCTTTCCTAAGTACACTATATCCTCTAATTTAATCCCTAAAAAATGTGAAAGCATTGGAAAATATGTATTGAATAGTTGCTACTATTAATGTGTGAACCTATGCCAGACAGAAACAGGATTTTGAGTTTGTGTTGATGACTTTCAGCCCCCAGGGCCACTGTTGAGTCAACCTCAGGTTTTTCCATAAAGCTAAAAAAGTCTCAAGTCAAGACCAAACTTACACCAATATTGTCAGTGTGTCACTAAGAGAAAAGTTGTAAGAAATAAAAAAATGTTACAACCACAAGAGAGGAGAAACAAGCATGGCAAGAGTGAATGATGGTTCTAAATAAAAAATCAGTACAGCCACAGAGAACAAAATGAAGACTGAAACAGTCTTAACTGCGTGGTAAATCTGATTAAGCGCCAGAGCAAGGATGGCAAGCAAGGCTAAGTGACTGAGTAAGTGAATAAATAAAGAGGAGAAGATTGTGGTGGCCGCCTGCCACAGCACCGCGTTATTCGAGCATCCCCGTGTATACACAAGCCAGGTTGCTACGGGCTGAGTTTTCACACACAGTGCAATTACTCTGGCTGCGTTCTGTGTCGGTGAGCTAATTACACCTCGGCGTGCTCAGGACTGGTAGACTAGAGTATGAGGTGAGTCACTGGGTATGGAGATGGAGGTGATAGCCTTTTGTTTTTCACCTGAAGCCATCTCACGCAAAAGGGATGTAGTTCCCTGTTAACACCACATACTGTAATGAGAAATGGCCCCAAATGGAGAGGGAGTAAATGTGGCGGAGAAAATGAGTTGAGCTTCTTTAGCGGCTGCGCATGTTCCCTATTTCCTCTCTTTTCACCTCTCTTCTATGCTTCCAAAGGCCCGCCTAGCCCCATCCTGTGCCGCCAGAAACACCAAGCTGTCCGCTCTCTGCCCCCCATGCTACTCCCACCCCCGCTGGAGTAACCCAATAACGCTGTGTACTTAAACAGCAGTGTTGGCAGGCTTCCTCCCTTCCCGATCTCCACTCCCTGCCAACAAACACACAGAGCTCTCTTTCAACAGTCCTCCACCAAACTCAACTCCTTCTGAGAGTCGCTGTTAAAACAAACACTGCCCACGTTGCAGCTGATGTTTCTTTAAAAAGAACAAGAAAAGAAGGAAAATAAGAACTGATTGCCCTTCTCTTCAGGCATTATTAGGCAATATGTTATAATTAATTGAATTGTGGTCTTGTTGGTGCATGAGGGTTCTTGGCTGTGGAGCTTTTTTCATTAGCGTTGCAGATTCTGGCCTTGACCTAATGAACAATAATAACACTCGCTGACTGAAATGTGTTATGGAGATGAAACCTGATGGCCTCTGCTGGTAATTGGCCTCCCTTCCACTTATTAAGGGAGGAAAGCAATAAAAAGCAATAACACTCGCAAAGTGCCATCAGTAGAGGAATGTGGCACTTTCTTTTTGACAATTCATCAAGAGTGAAGCTCTGCCTATTAGCTGAATGAGAGCCCAGGGCCAAATAAACATCTTCCACTCTGCACCGACTGTTTGATGGGTAAACAGTCTTTGATGTGTCCGCTGCCAGACACCGACAGTCTATGTAGACATGACCATCGGGGCAAAGACAAGACCATGGGATAACTTCTAGTGTGGTTAACTATTACAGAAATATGGCAATTCAAGGTCTGCGGTGTTTGTTTGGACTACTTTGCTAAATCCACTTTATGTGTTCTCCTAATCCTGCTGGTTAAACTTCGCAAACAAAACGTGGAAGTGTGTAAAGTCAGTAAGAAGATCAGGTTAAATCCTTGGGTCGGGGCCTGATTGCATTTCCATTTCAGTAAGAGAGAATACAATCCTGTCTGTGTGTAGAAGTCTGTTTCATGAACAGCACCATTTTCTGCCAAGTTCTGCACTTAGGGACTTTCAGCTCCATTCATCTAACAATTTCTCTCAACAGCGCTGCTCATCGTAATTTGTTTTCTGAGCAATTGACATGGGGGAGCTGTCTCGCACCAGAATATTCAAATAAACAATTACCTCTGACTGGCTCTGGCAACAATGTCAGGAATGTTACTGCCCGCCTTGTGTGCTTCAGCTTGCCTCCTCACTAAGCCTGTGGCTTCAAGCAGTAATGGGAGAGGACGTAAGCCAAGAGTGACACACAAGTCATCCTCAGGTCTCATTCCACCACAGTCTTCTGTCTGGTCTTGACAGGGTTTGCAAGCAGGCGGTTCAGAGTTCCACCGCTGCTTGGCCGGGGAGATAAACCCTGTCTAAATCCCACACCCTCTCCTGCCCTCTTGTCGACTTTTGAGAGGGATGATAATTCCAAGCTATAGGAAACACAGGCGATGTTAGCTAGGGAATTCAAAACTACTTTGAAAAGTGTTCAGGTTTTATTCCAATAGTAAAATCTGGTGTCTATTGGCAGAGCTGAAAGCTGTGTATTATTGAGATGCCTTATATCCTCTGAGAAGGCTCTTCCAAGCATCAAAGAGAATCAAGAGTCGTTAATATACAAATGCACATATTCACATTAAGACTAAAAGTTTGCAAATAAATATACAATGCAGAACTGGATAATATGGAATTATTGCATTGATAAAAGTATAGGCTTAGATGGATAGTTGGTGAATCACTAATTTCATCCCAGCATGCACAGAATCACAAATATTCAAATCCAATGAGGGGTAATTATTTTAATGAGAATACCTGATGTTTTTTTAGGTGTGTATATATACCAGGCAAAATAAAGGCTGTAAGAGAAGCTGTTTAAAGTTTGATTTCCCATAAATTGCATATTATTTGCAGTAAAAGCCTCTAGCCTAATTCTACATTCAAACGCGTAATGCTACAATTCCACCCAAATACACACATCCACAGTAACAAACAAAGCAGAGTGACAGCTGAGAGAATCCCTGCTGGCAGACTCAGTGAGCCTCACTGAGAAAGTGTCACAGAAAAAGAGGAGATGGCCATAAAAGATGTTCTTAAGACATCCTCTTCTGCCTCTAATAATCACAACAAAGCAGATGAATCATGCCATGTTGGATGGCCATTTCCTCTCTCTTTTTTCTCACTTACTCTGGTTATGTCATCAAGTGCCTCTTTGGAGAAGTAAAGAGAGGAAAGACAACAAAAAACCCTTTAAAATGGTGCACGGCTACAGACAAAGAATATTGTTTGGCTTGGTTTGGTATCCTGCTGAGTGAATGACTGCATGTTGGATCATTTCCACTGTAGGCTATACTCAATGTTTAGGGTAGACAAACATTCTTAAGACTCACACTGATTCAGGGTTTTGTCCAAACACACCTAGGTGAGCTGTCACTGTGGTTTGAACTTGAACTTTGCAAAATGTTTCCTGACTCATAAAGTACCTCACTGCTGCTTTCTTATCAGTTAACTGCCAGCCTTCAATCTGTGCTGTATTGAGACACTTCATATATTCTCCACTGCTGCCTGTCAAGAACAACCTGCTCTGGAAAATCGGCTTAGTTGAGGTTTTGCACAATTTGCGTGGTATTAATAATATATATTTTTTTAATGTAAATCAGTAAATCAGCAGGACTGCAACAGAGACAAATAGCTCTCCATTTGGAGGCACATGTTTTAACGTCTCCAAAACTCTACACCCTCATAGTTAGTTGTTTTCATCTGCTCTCACAGTCTCTCCCTCTCGGATACAGAAGGTCATCGGAACAAAGGGGGCCCTCACTGGCTGCTATCTGTCTGTGGTCCAACAAGATGGAGTCTGTCTGGATCACCTCCCTTTTCCCCTGACAGTAACCCTAGGGAGATAACACCAAGATGGGAGGAATGTTGTTTGCTGGACAGGAATGAAGACATAGCGGCGGTGTGAGGAGTGTGATGCTCAACATGTGGACCAGACAGACCAAAAGAATGGCTGTGAATGTGAGTGTAAGTCAAATGTGAGGTGGAAAACAGCCAGGCAACGAGCAGTACATTAAGGGGAAACACATTATGTGGAGTTTGCCCAATCGAGTCCAATAGAGTAGAGGAACTCCATCCTCTGTGGGAGTGATGTATGTTTTATGGCTATAGAGGGGCTGGTGACCCTGCCCTTGGCCTCTTTGGGACCACAGACATGGGCTGAACCAGCTGTGGAGGGTGGGAGGACGACTGTAGATGGAAGTTTAACAGCCCTCCCAAGGCCTGTATACCTCCAACCCCCTGATGGAGTTACATGTACGTAGTGCAGGGCCTCCTTTACATCTCCGCACAGGGTCTCGCTGGGGCTCATCAAACTCTTCAGCTGCTTCTCACTCAGGGAGTCCATCTGGTGCCAAGCAACCCGGAGGAAGGAACTGGGATAAGAAGGCAACTGTGGCAACACTAGCAACTTGCTGCGGTGCCCTCCCACACATACACACATTTGTACAAGTGCACCGTTCCAGATAACCTCACTGCACATCCGCTCCAATTTCTCCTGTGCGGTTTTAATTTAAGCCAATTAAGCAGATTTTATTTTCTCTCCAGCGTCCCGCTCCCACTGCACTCACCACGATCCCAGCTGGGCTTAAACACACACAGACGGGTCCTCAGAACAAATATGAACTGCTCAGCCTGAGAGGATTGGGTAGGATCCTTGTTTAAGTGAGTCATTCGGAGGGGAATGAGAACATATGTTGAAAATCCTGTTAAAGGCATTAGTTGTTAACCTAGTGATGGCTCTACTTAGCCGTTTGCTAGCTGTCATAATCTCGGGGGCCCCAATCAACCACTTTATCGTTTTTGTGTAGGTTCTGTCTGTGTTGCACAGAAACAAGTCTGCTTGAGAGGTGTGTTGTGCTTGAGAGGTGTGTTGATGATTCACTTACCTATATAATGCATGGTTGTTGTTGTTGAAGAGGATACAGCAGAATACAGGAAGGAGTGTCAGGAGCAGACATGGAAAAAACAAAAAACAAACAATTGGTTAGTTAGAAGCAAACAGAAAGCAAAAGCAATCTTCAGAAAAAGAGAAAGCAAAGTAAACCTTGCATTTCATGAAGGTCTGAGAGGAACCAACCATGACCTGGGGTCACTGTAAGAACCCGGTCTGAGACCACTATCATATTCCCTACCCCACGTACAAATGCCCTCAGCTTCCCCCCTCGCCCCTGCATCCCTCCCTCCTCCCAGCTTTCAATCTGACATCTGCTAATCCCTAGACCTCTGACTCCAGGAAATGCACTCTCTCAACCTTGACCATTTTCTTTCTCTTTCCCCTCTTTATGCCTGGCGGAGCACCATTATCCATTATCATTGCATTGTCTGGGGCCAAGAAAAACAATTTAAATTCCCGTGAACTGACATCCACTTGCGGGCTAAAGGCAATGTGGGTATAGAATGGTATGTGGGGCTAAAAGGTGTGTGTGTGTGTGTGTGTGTGTGTGTGTGTGTGTGTGTGTGTGTGTGTGTGTGTGTGTGTGTGTGTGTGTGTGTGTGTGTGTGCGTGCGTGCGTGCGTGCGTGCGTGCGTGCGTGCGTGCGTGCGTGCGTGCGTGCGTGCGTGCGTGTGCGTGCGTGTGTGTGTGTGTGTGTGTGTGTGTGATAATATTGTTTACTGTGTAAGTTTTACAAAGACTGAATAAGTATAGTGCCTGTACTGTAGCATACTAGAAATGTATTCCATATGTTATGGTTGTCAATGATATCTTCTTTATTTCCAGTTTAGTAAAAAACAGATTTAAATCCAATGTATTCATTAGAGATTATCATGTGAACCTTTCATGTTAGCTTTCATCCCACTATGTGCTAATAGCATGCAATATTTGGTGAAACACCTGATAAGAGCAACATTCCTGCATATACAGTAGGGCAAAAAAGTATTTAGTCAGCCACCAATTGTGCAAGTTCTCCCACTTAAAAAGATGAGAGAGGCCTGTCATTTTCATCCTAGGTATACCTCAACTATGAGGGACAAAATGAGAAAAAAAAATCCAGAAAATCACATTGTCTGATTTTTAAAGACTTTATTTACAAATTATGGTGGAAAATAAGTATTTGGTCACCTACAAACAAGCAAGATTTCTGGCTCTCACAGACCTGTAACTTCTTCTTTAAGAGCCTCCTCTGTCCTCCACTTGTTAACTGTATTAATGGCACCTGTTTGAACTCGTTATCAGT
>NW_011357346.1:78043-80115 GCF_000735185.1 Notothenia coriiceps
GGTGAAAGCCCCCCCCCCCGCCCCCCCCAATACACAGTGAGTGGCGCTCCAGTTATGTGTCTGAATAGAGCAAAGGAGGAAGCTCTCCAGTGGCAGCCTGGACACTGGGGCCATTCATGTTCACATCCTCTTTGTAGTGTCCCTTTAATATTGTACTACGGGGAAACATGTTGACATTCCTCTCCACAGGATTATTGTCAGTCTTTCTGCTGTCAATTAAGGTCGAGCTTCTCAGCAAATAATAATACGCCAAGGCTAGCTACATGATTATCTTGGAAAGAGATGGGCTTTGTCTGACAAGGAGATGAAATGGTCGGGTCAGCACACTGGCAAATGCAGTTAGTTTAGACCATTCCTGTTCAGCCAGCTCTATGTACTGTACAGTTAATGCATGTGATGCTGACAGCCACTGGTACTGAAAGTGACCTATTTTTGCATTCATTATGTTTATTCATGTGTATTCATGTGTTTCTATGTATTGGTTGATGTTGACAGTAAATAAGACATAGTCTATTCTGTAAAGCATTTTGCTTAGCCTTTAGCCAATATCATAACCTCTTCCTTTGTGCTGCCCATGTTTGCTCAGCAGTGGACACATTTCTCTGCTAAGAGCATCTGGGGTGATATGATTAAGTATTAATTCAGGCGTGTGATCGATTTCCCTCCAGCTGCTACAAAATAACTGAACACAGAGGGCAATGTTCAAACCCTGACTCGGATTAGTGTTCAACAAGAGATAATTTATTTCCTGTTTCACTTGCAATATATATTATTTGCTGCTGAATCGAGCAGACAGTCCACACGCAAACAAAGAACTGTCCTCATCACTTGATACTCCCCTTCCAAACACAAGTCTTTAATACTTTTCAGAAGTGTTTATAGTATGTTTTTCCTAAAAAACTATGTTTTGTGTCTTCACTTATCACATGGGTTCTGTTGTATTTTGGGATGTGGAATTGTAATATTTCACATTGTTCCCTCTAAATCAGAGTAGCAAACAGGTTATTTCAAAGTCAGATTCCCTGTCCCTTCAACTCTTCCCTGCAGATCACTTGATCTCTAACCCCTGCTTGGGCTGGATTGACACTCTTGCCACTCAGTCAGTGCAGAGGCCTCCTCACCCCCCCTCTAACCCTGCAGGTCACCAATTAGGCTGTGTGTCCGTCATCCAACCAGCCATCCCAAACCCCCCTTTTCCTGTAGATGATACCCTGCCGCATGGAGGCCATATTGGTCCTGTCCATTTGTCTTCATCAGGGTCTATCACAGTGTAGGCCCCCCTGGCCCCATAGGGGCCCCCTATCTCTGACCATGTCTCACTCACTGCCACTAACTTTCCCTGAGAGGTCCATGCATATTCTCATCAACCCTTAGCTTGAGAAGCACCTGATGGCAGATGCAATGGCAACCTATTACGTTTAAGCAGTTTTGTTTTCAGCATGATGATAAAGAGGGGGAAGGGGTTGCACAATGGACAGCACACTGGATAGCGATGGTTTTGGAGGGGCCATGGTGCACCAGAGCATACTGTAAAGCAGTATATTTCCCTGGATTGGAGGGTGTGAAACAGGACTGAAATGGCAGGCGGAGGCCAGTTAATGGGCCTGTCAGCACGGCCAACCTTGCTTTGAGTTTACTGTTTTAGTATAATTTTCTGTGTGTGTTTGTGCACTATGGTGTGTATTTCTGACCATGTCTGTATACGTGTGTGTGTGTGTGTGTGTGTGTGTGTGTGTGTGTGTGTGTGTGTGTGTGTGTGTGTGTGTGTGTGTGTGTGTGTGTGTGTGTGTGTGTGTGTGTGTGTGTGTGTGTGTGTGTGTGTGTGTGTGCGTCGCACCTGAGAGGTCACCTTGCCTCAAGCTGCTAGCAAAAAGGAGACTTGCAACTGAGCTATTGAACAGTTGGAGCCGAGCGAGAGTTTATGTTTGCTTGGTTTAGACATGATTTTAACTGAGTCAACGTCTCTCTCCTCCGCCTTTCCAAGGTTTCCCTCTTTTAAATAAACAAACAATTGTTACTAAGTGCTCCACCACCCACAGAGAGCATAGTAGCTAATCATTAACTAGAGTTTA